>NW_009726542.1:23958-35063 GCF_000703405.1 Apaloderma vittatum | reverse complement strand
CCTCCCTCCCTTCCTTCCTTCCTTCCTTCCCTCTTTCCTTCCTCCTCTTCCTTCCTGTTTTTTTTAAACTCTAGAATAACATATTTGACCATGAGAGAGCGAGCATGATTTCCTTGCTCTAACTTTGGCAGCCTATTTCTTTTCCCCTGACTGTTTTGGTTTCCTAACGAACAGCCACAGATTGTCTATGCTGTCCTGCTACTGTAAGAATAACTGCACAGGACCAAACCTAATTGCTGAAACAGTGATGAGGAAAAAGTCCCCTTGCTTTCTGTTGACGGAGATAGTATGTTGCTAGTCAGTTAGGCCTTCAACATAACCATCAGAACAAAACTGTTAACGTAAATGGAGACACATATTTTTTTAATTACTTGCTAGAAAACATTTAGCCATCATTCCCAAAATCAGTGAATCCTGTCTCACAGGTGCAGTTACCAAGAGCTTTTTTTAGTGTTTTTATTTTCATCCAAGCATAACAGAACTTGACTCTAGATCACATACCTTCTGTTACTGAAATCTGAGTAATGCATTAAGTAATGGACGAATCTGTCTGGATTGACTAATGTGGTTACAGGAGTTTATCCTAATTTGCGATGCATGAATCTAGGATGAGAAGAGCCAGTTTTAATGAAGTGCAGATACCTTCTGGGGACCCCGAGGGTAAGGGGATGTTTAGGTGCCCACATTCCCCACCTGCATATGCCACCCCACCTCTTTTCCCTCTCTTTTTTTATTTTTTTGGGGGTAATTTTTCCTGGAGCACTGCCTGAGACAGTGAATTAAGCCTGTTAGTGCCTGGGTTGATGTTGTGATGTTTATGGCCCCAATAGTGCGATGATTGTTTTATGATGTTTGTGTTTTGGCATCAGTGGTGCCATGATGTTTGCACTGTGATGTTGTCATCTGGGGAGGGCAGGGCCATGACTCCATTACATATATGTATCCTACACGTGGTATAAAATGCATATATAAATCACATGGGGCGTGTGTTTGGGGACTCTCAGCTGACAAATTTGTATGAGGAACAACTGCGCAGTCATCTGGCTGGGCACAAAATGACTGGGGGCAGCTTGGAAGCCCAACAGCCTGACAGACTGGGTGGAACTGCAGGACCCCACACAATTTTCCATCAAAAGAAATGGCCTGTGTTGGCCCCAAAAGCACGCAGCTCTTGCCTGCATCTTAAGCAAACTTTCCTTGGCAAGGTGGAGGGAGGCTCTGGGGCCAGGACTCAGGCCTTGGAGCTGCTGGAATTCCTATGGGGATGCGACGGGAGGCACTGAAACACTCCCCAAGTGGCATGATATTGCAGTGCTCCTCAGTAAGAGAATCAAGGCATCCTTCACAGCTTGAAGGATGAAGCCCTCGCCCATGTGAGCTGCGTGCTCCTCTCCTGCCCGTCCTCTCACAAGGACTGCTAGAGCCAAAGCAGAGTGACAGGAGAGACCAGGGCAAACAGCAATGCCCCCTGCGTGGCAGAGGTCACTGTGTTCCATCTGAGGGAGCGAGTTTCTCAGGAAATACCTTGACTGCTTGGTGCTCACAGACATGTAAATCACAGTTTTACTTTTTCTTTTTTTTTTTGAGTAATTCCCTTCTGAAGTAAAGACTGCCCTGATGGCTGATCGTTCCTTCAGTATCTTTCTTCAGCTGAAGTAAGTGCTGCTGAAGATATCATCATGTAAAATGAAATGTAAAGTCTTGCAGCTCTAAAACCTCCCGCTTCCCCACTCAGCCATCAGACCAGATACTGCTTCCCTGCTTATCTTGTGGGCCTTTAAGTGAAGCGTGAACTGTGTTTCTGCATCAGTGACCACATGTGAGAACTGCGCATTTCATGTTCTTTATTTTTTTTCCCCCACTTGCAAATGTTATCAAAGTTTTGCCACCGGTTTCTGTTTCAGTAACCAATGTGTAATCTGTAAATGCCAGACCCCTGGTCCCATCTACAGGGCAGATCTAAATCTCCTTCTTTAGCTAAACTGTGTTTTTTGCTTGATCTGTCGGCACTCTTACCGCATATGCTACAACAAACCAAGTGCCTTTGTTCTCCTAAAGCAATACTGCCCCAGGCTATCCTTCCAGTAGACATTAGTTCTTTTGTTTGGATAAAAGGGTGTCATCACTCATTCACGATGAGAATATGATTCAGCCCTGTCTCTTCACATTCAGGGCTCAGTCTTCATAAATACGTGCTTTTACAGCATATTGTATATGTATTCAAATGACTGACATCAGTGGGCCACATTCTGCCCTGACATGAATCTGCTTTAGTCCTGCTGTTCACGTTGTAGGAATAGTAGGGAGTCTAAATCAGAGGAAAGTATGATCTGTACCCAGTCTTATTTCGATGCAGGCTTTCTCTGAAAATTATGAGATGTGAGAGTGCCAGCCACCTTATGGTATTGCTCTCAAATTAAGAACAAACAGTAAAAATAGTTAAGTAAATTCATTTTCCATTAAGTGTTTCTGTGATTGCAGGATCACATTTGCCTTTGCAAATTTAAGACAGCACAGACAACTTTATAAGCAAGAAATTATGTGATCTTGTCCCTCCTTGATGATTATAAAGACTGAATTTGAGACCTTTGCACTGAAAACTGTGTGTCTTTGAGAGAAAATCCCATCTCTGATTTCCCAACGGCATTAAGACAAAAAAGCTACATCAAAACAGAGAGTCCTGTGCAATATCCCTGATGCTTGGAACTGCAGCCTTAGTCTTGGGGCACAGCAGTGTTCAGGACAGATCTTACTTCTTCCTGCCGTGCTTTCTACCTCAGAGAAGCCTGATGTTAACAGCCTGATGGCATTGCTGCCGTGTCCTGGCCAAATCCTTACTCTGGGGCCAGCCTGCTGAAGCATGTCGGTCACACATTGGCTGCTCAGGCCACTTCATAATCCCTGTAGACAAGCTCGCAAAGGAGAAATTGAGAGCTTCATGATGCATGGGTTATATTTATATCACTGCGATTTTAAAAAAATAGCATTAAAAACTTCAAACAAAGTGTTCCCGGCAAGTATCTTCCAGCACTTTATGAAGTGGCAGCCTGTTGAAGTACATGTGATTTTTTTTCCACCACCTTCATTGAACTTTAGCTTCATACTTTTCAAGGAAGCTCCTTAGTGCTGCTGGTGTAAAGGTGGATTCAGATAGATAGCCAATGTTTTGAATGCTCACCTGAATTTACTAGGAGTGCACTTTTAAAACTTTCCCAGTACGCGTTTCTTCTCTTCTCTGCTGGACTAAGATTGCATTTTCTCTACTAGGAAATGAATCTGTGAAGAAGAGTAATTAATCAGCATCTGCTGGAGCATCTTGCTCTTCTCCTGAAGCTTCAGATTTGTTATTATGTCTGTAAGGCAAGGACGGGTGAACACAGTGGCCTCTCTCTGCCCTAAGGTTTTGTCGCCCTCTGATTTTCTGAATCAGAGTGTCCAGAGTGTACAGCTATGTCCCAAACTGGATCTCTGCCAGCTCAAGAGAGAACTAGGGATGTGAGAAGAATTCTAAAATGTATAAAAATACTTTGACTGCAGTGATTTAACTTGATGCTGGGCTTATTTATTGATAGTGAGGGTGTGGGGTAAATCTCTATAGTTTTTTTGGTTGCTTTTTTTTTTTCCTGGACAAAAACTCCTAAAATTTGCTGCAATCGAGCAAAAAGATATGGAGAGATACAGGATATGAGTGACTTTAAAATAATTCCTCACAACATCTGTTAACACTGAGATGAGCTAATGTTACTTTATTTCATGAACTAAGGAAGCGGAAAAGAGCCTTAAGGAAAACACATTAGGATTAGCTTAAGGAAGAACATGGAGCATATTGTGGCACACGGGTAAGGAGGCCTCGATCACCTGGCTTAATAACTCACCTAACATATTTCTTTTCTAATCTGTTAATTTCCATATTTACCTTATATTACTTTACTTAAGAATTTCCTAGACCTAGCTGTGGCTTTCCAGTGTATTAGAAGGTTTCTGTTTGGTGTGGAAGAATTTGTGATCAGCCAAACATTTCATGGCCCTGTTGGTAATGTGTTAGAGAGCCTTCCCGACACCAAAATTTATTTTAAGGAAAGCTTGTCATAATAGTCAAAAAACTCTCTGAAAACTCATCTGTTTAGGCCTGAAATTTTTTTAGAGACTACTCCAACATCCACTGAAGCCAGCGGAAAGGCTCCCAGTGACTTCGGGATATGTTTTATTAGGACACTTAAGCAAGGAGTTGGCTAAAGTGAGTACCTGCTTTGAAGATATTAACATTCACAGGACTGTACAACATCCATAAATTATGTGGTTTAGTACCCATTCAGTTTATTTTATTAAATAAGAGTATTTTTCATAAATCTACTGTCAACATTGCCATGACAGAGAGTGTCAGTTCTGAGCTTGGCTTGGGAGGCAACCGGTTTGTTGTTAATTAATCTGTTTGGAAAATCAATGGGGCACGTAACTTGTTGGATGGTGTTGAGAGACTTTATAGTTCTGTCTATTCGTTGCTGAATGATGCAGATGCATTGGACACCTTGTGTGGAAAATGATGGCAAAAAACGATGAAGTTATTGAGCAAATTTTTTTTTTTCCAATGTTGGGCTTTCTGAGATTGACAGATAACAGTCTCTCTGCTATATGAATTCTAATCCGTCCTCTCCAGGAAGGATGATAGGACTTGGTGGGGATTCTTGCTTGTAAGTGTCATCATAAAAATAGGACCTGCAAAGCTTTCTCTGTGATTCACCACAACAAAAGACCTTTTGTTTCAAAACCCAGACAAGACTGGTAATGGACTGCATACTTCACTAACAAGTCATGTACAAACCCAGTCACTTAAAATCGTGGAAAGTTCAGGACATCATAAATCTTACACCAACTGCATCATTTTATTTATTGAGATTTTTTCAAGATATTTAAAATAAATAAAATATGTTCCTACATAGGCTCTAAGCACTCTGCCAACTTACAACTGCAAAACCAAAATGCAATATAATTGACTCACTGCTTCTACCAAACTGAAGTAAACAAACACTGGAGCCCCATTCATCAACCATTCCTCTTATGGCTCCTCAAAAAGCTGCTCCAACACATGGGTCTTGTAGCATGTTCTGAAAGTCAATAAATACAGGTGGTGTCGGACTGCAGGAAGGGATTTATGAAGCCAAGGAAGCTTTTTGGGAGTATCTTGCTGGCTATACCTTCTCTGTAATATTGAAGGGAACATAATCCAGTCATCAGTGCCTCTAGTACCTGCATCTCTGAGAGATGCATCAAGAGCATTTGTGTTAGGAAGGGTCTTCCCTGGGGGCTGTGGGCTTCCTAGGCCCAAACCATTGTATTCAAATCAGGCCACTCAAAAGTAGCTGACCTGGGTCCCAGAGCAGAGATGCAGATACCAGGTGTGTAGTTGTCTTCTACACCACAGCCTGTTTCCAATTAAATTGCAATGTAGCCCCAGGTGAAGGATGTGCTGCAGGACTAAGCCAGAAATGACAAAAACACAGATGATGAATGCAAGTAATCCATCTGAAAATAAGAACTATGGCCATTTGGGCAGGCATATATAATAAAATCTCTGAAACCCACTGTCAAGAGTGAATGTAGCCCAACTGAAGGGAGAGGACCATGTATGAAAGAGGGCCTCTGTACGAATGGTGTGCTGGAGGTTCAGTGGAGGATGGCACTGGATAGCAGAGGCAAGTACAGACCTTCAAGGACTCAGAGAAACCAAGCAAGTCTGAACCACTGGCCTTGTTAATCTTCATTATCCTGGATTCAGTGGAAAAGGCACTGTGATGACAGCCCCAAGTTTGTTAGGTGACCTCATAGGGCATTAATTTTGATCCCTAAAGCAGAGGGAGACAACCTGAAGAGAGTGGTGGGGAAGTGACCCATAGGTGGGTCCTGCAAGCTGACTGCTTTTGAAGGTGAAAGAATGGTTTTGAGCATGTTTGTCTACCTTCTCTAAGAAGAGAAACGTGTAAAGTTCAGATATGTTTTACATAATGGAAAGGGAAATAATTTCTTACTGAAGTGATTGGCTTGAGTAGCCAGGAATGTATTTGAAGTCATAATGAAGAAGTTTAAAAAAGGGAGCAATATGCTTTTACTTAGCAACAAATCAGAATCCCGAGCAAATAAATACTAAATCTGTCCAAGGACATGAGGCCAACAACTCTAGTTTCTCCTGAGTTGTTACTGCTGGGTAACTGGGCATATGTTTCATAGAACGATATAAAAGTTGGATGAGATAATTTGTTCAAGTAGAATATTAAGTAGTTGGTAATAATTAGACAAAGATGAACAGTGGATTTTTTTTCTTCTCTGTGATTTAACTGAAACTTTTTTTGAAGTGGTCTGAATATTTTTATCATTTTAGGTGTGGATAGTAAGAAAATGAATATGCAGCTTTGACCACAAAAAATAACAATCTAGGAATATTTAAAACTCTCTTTCTTTTTAAGGCAGAATAAAATCAGAAAACAAAGGCTAAATTTATTAGGAGAGTGGGTTCAAGGGGTCACTATTCACAGGTTAAGATGCTCACCCAGGGCCACATGGGTCCAAACTTCCTCTGCCAAATGCAGAGCAGAGCCTTGAATGCATCCTCCCCTAACCGTTAAGCAGCTTTTATTTCTTCTGCTAGCATTTCAAATGCACCAAAGTTCAGCAAAACAATTTTTCTAATTATGACAGATATAGGCAAATTGATCACAGAGATGAAGCAAATGACTGCTTATGAGCAAAAGATCATGTCTTTACTATATTTGTGTGCGCAAAGAGTAAAATACGAACCAGTAATGTAAGTTCTTGGTTCTTTAAAAAGGCCAGTTTTGTAAAGCTGAAAACAATTATAATCCAAATCTACTGGGAGAATTTAAACAGAAAAATGTGAATGATAATTGCAAACTGTTTAAAAACATTTTACTAAAAAGCCATACTTGTTATAAAACAAAACAACATAGTTTTAAGTGAAAGCTGTTCTATTATACAAAAACCCACATGTAACAATTGGAAGAAAGAGTGAGGCAACAAAAATTAATTTAAATCAGAAGATATGAACAGTGATAAACTCATAAGGAAAGCAAGAAAAATGTAAGTAGAAGTATTTACACAACAGCAAAAAATCATACAAATTAAAACCAAGAAGTTTTTGATATATGTTAGGGAAGAAAATCTATCAATGATGTTCCTCTCAGTGGATAGAAATGGTAGAATTATTTATACTAACACAGAAAAGACAAGAATAGCTTTCTGTGTCGGTTGGAAAAAGCCAGCTGAAAATATATAATCCCACGATAGTGATGATGTATTTTCCATTACAACAATAATTCAAGAAATTGTTTAAACAGCAGCTACTAAAGTAGGTATGTTAAATGAGAGGCTTGAACAACTTCTGTCCGCAAGTTTGAAAAGAACAAGTCAAGAAACTCCTTTGACTATAAATAATGGTTTTCCAGAAGACATGCAACATTAGAAAATTTTGAGAGGACTGGAAAGATACAGTCTTATTTATATAAGACACATATGGGACGAGAACACCAATTGTTCATTTCCATTTGACTTTCTCTGGTCTTAGAGAAGTTGAAGTTGATGTCAGTCTCTGCTAATAACTCTGTGAAAGAGATTATCTTAGTAAAAACCTTTTAATAAATGTTTACGCAAATAACTTTATATCTTTTTAAAACAAGATTATCATTATGGTCAACACAGCTAATAGTATTTGAGGAAAGGTACTCTGAGTTCCTTATGGCATTTAGCTTGGCACATGATGAAAATTTGATTACGAAAACAAATGTTTCCTTAATTGTAAATCCTAATTATACAGACATGAAATTGGCATGTTACACTGAAGATGGGATAAATGCTGGTACACTGTTTTGTCTGAAAATGCAATCAATAGTGGAAATTTGTCATTCACTTGGTGTTTTGAATGGACTCATCAAACAAGTGATAGATGACCTTCCGCTATTCACAGAATCACAGAATCAGGGAATATCAGGGGTTGGAAGGGACCTCAAAGGATCATCTAGTCCAGCCTAGCTGCCAGGGCAGGATCACCTACAGTAGGTCACACAGGAACATGTCCAGGTGGGTTTTGAATGTCTCCAGAGGAGGAGACTCCACAACCTCCCTGGGCAGCCTGTGCCAGTGCTCTGTCACCCTGACAGTGAAAAAGCTTTTTCTAATGTTTTTGTGGAATCTTCTGTGTTCCAGCTTGTATCTATTGCCTCTTTTCCTGTCATTGGACATCCCTGAGAAGAGCCTGGCTTTGTCTTCCTGACACTCCCCTTTGATGTATTTGTAAACATTTATGAGGTCACCCCTCAGCTTCCTCTTCTCCAAGCTAAAGAGACCCAGCTCCTTCAGCCTCTCCTCATAAGGGAAATGTTCCACTCCCTGCATCATTTTTGTGGCTGTATTCAAGAGCCTTATCCTGGAGATCACATGTAATTGTTCCTAAAATTTCTGCAGAAAAAAAAAAAAAAAAAAGCCAGCAGAGTAACACAGAGAAAGTCCTGAATTACTTGAGAAGCAAGTGTTTGGTGGATGCCATCATTGAGTCCGTGAAGGTGAGACTGAGTTGAGCAGGAGCTGCTGGAGGAGGCTGTCCTCCAAAGAGCTGTCCTGAGGCTGTTAATAGGAAGTAGGAGACTACATCTACCTCTGGCACCACTTTGGGATGTTGTTCTTGATGCTGCTTTCCACAACTGAAGAAGGTTGCTGGACAAACTGGAGAGGGTTCAGACAGAAAAGCCATGGGAATGATGAAAGGTTTGGAAAACATGTCGCATTGTGATAGACCCAACGAACTCACTTTGTTTATCTAACAAAGAGAGGATTAAGAGGTGACTTGATCACAATCTATAAATATGTGCATGGGGAACAGAAAGCTGATCACAGCTCACTCTTTGGCTCTGGCAGACAAAGGATGTGATGAGGTCCAACCACTGGAAGGTGAAACGGGGCAACCTCAGACAAGAAGAAAGCAGTGAATTTTTAAACAAGAAGACAATTAATCACCGAAACTGCTTACTAAAGGTTATGGTAGATTTCTTACTCTTCACCATTTCAAAACATAGATTAATGTTTCTTATTAAAGACATGCTCTAAATTACTGCCTAACAACCTTTTCTTCTCCCTCCCTGCCAAAGGATCACCAAATCCCTTCAGGGGGAAAAAAAAGAAGAATACACAGATGGCCTGGTAGAATGCTTACACCATGGCTTTCATTTGCAATCAGCTCAAAATTAAGATAAACTCTGAATGTTTATTTATTCTCTTTATTTCCCTCAATTTTATTCACTTGCTTGTTTGCGTATGGGGAAATGCATATGCACACATGCACTCACACATATACGCACAGGTGTGTTTCCTGCTAAAAAGATATAGATATTATGACTATAACAAAGTTTGGAGTAAATTGGTTTGTTAAATTTCAGAGAGGTTTTTTTCCCAGCTGAAAATGTCCAGGTTCCACTAATAGTAATGTAATAAAAAGTTTCATATAGATTTTTTAAAATTCTGGCTTGAGTTGAAGTCACCCAAAATGAAACACTTGGTTCAAATTTTTCTCATAGGATTTTCCTCTATAGCAAAATCAAAATCTTCCTGTGGAAAATTTCAGTTTTGTAGTAAGTGCATTCCCATTAGAAAATAACTGCACTGTGAAACTCCCAGCCAACTCTAGCAATGATAGCCATCACAGAGAAGGGAGAGAGGGAGTGGATTTCTTTACACTCTCTCACTCAAAAGAGAGAGAGAACTGAGCTTCTTCTTTCCCTTTGTTTTAGCAGTCAAGTTTCCTGCCGCTTCTTAAGCACAAAAACCATATGTGTATGCATTTATTACTTGGGTATCAAACTGATAATATATTAAAAGGATTATGATTTACTGCTGTAATTACTGGCCTCCCAACTTTCACCCACAATTATTGTGTGCATATATCTTCTGGCTTGCAAAATCCCTGCTTGCCCATATAAATGATGTGATTGCATTATTCTGTACTTTCTTTTCTGCCCTAACTGCTCATTAGAGCAAACACCTCAAAGTGTGCATGTAAATATGTCTGGACTGCTTTGACTATCTGGCTCGCTCCCTCTTTTTCTCCCTTTGTTGTTTTTCCCTCTTTTCCCTTGCCATCACCCCACTTTTTTCTTGCTATTGTATATTACACTGTATTTTTCCTCCCATTTTTCCAAGTGTCCAAATGTTCCTGTCTGATGTATTTATGTCTGACACTATTTCAGAGTGCCCCGTTCATTTCCTTTGGGACCATTCTGTTTTTATCTCTCTTCATTTGGATGCTTATTTCCTCCTGAACTGCTCCCCTACTCAGCTCCTCCAGTACAGAGTTTTTCCTCGGCTGCCCTGAATTTCTTTGCTCTGATGTTATTTTTTTCCTCCCTTGGTCAGATCCCTTCTTCTCCTCCTCCACCTCTCTCCATCTCCGGTTTTTACTCCTTCCTTTGCGTTTCTCCTTTACTTTTTTCTTCTTGTACATCCCCATATGCTCTAGAAGGACTACTTTGCTCACCTCATCCTGTCTCTGCAAAGGAGCTTCCTCCTTTCAGCCCTGCACTTTTCCCTGCTCCTTTTCTACCACTCTGCCCTCCCTCCTTTTCTTGCCTTTTTTTTTTCCCTCCTTCCCTGCCTCCTACCTTTATATGTTTCTAGTGGGCTTTTTTTCTTAATCAGGATGTGTCTGCTCCCCAGCCCCACATTTACCAGGGAGAGTCCAGGGCTGAGGACAGAGTGCTGTCCCAAATCTCCCCCCATGCTCATCCCACATGTCCCCAGTGCAGTACAGAAGTGTTAAGGAACTCAGTGGAAAACAAGTCAGAGGACGCTGTTGCCCGATGGGCTTCAGCAGCTCTGTCCCAATCAGCCCTGCTGCATCCTGGAGGTGTGTGCACGTCCACCTGTCTGCACTTGAAAGAAGTCACCGGGTTGCATATCCAGTTGTATCCTGGGGTCTGGGTGTGCACCCCGCACTGACCAGCACTAATAGGCAAGCAAAACCCCCTGGAGGGCTACTCACTTCCCTCCTGTAAATCCACATGTGGTTTGAAGGGATACTTTATGAGGTGCCTCGGTATACTTGATGC
>NW_009726542.1:0-23848 GCF_000703405.1 Apaloderma vittatum | reverse complement strand
CATAGAAGTTGCAGGTGCTTTCATCAGGGAGCTGCTGTGCAGCTTGTGTCTCTCCTCCCTAGAGCACCGCTGCCGAGGGCTGAAAGCCCAGTTTGGAGGCGGGTGAGGCTGGTCTGGCAGAGCTTTGTTTCTCTACTCCTCCAGTGCTCAGGTGCTGCATCTCTTGGTGGGTTTCTGTCCTCTGCCAGCACAAGAGAGGGGTTGTCTTTGGCTCTTTTGCCCACTTTCTGCTCCTTAGCTGAGCTAGTTGATAGGTAAGGTAATCCAACCAGTGAAAAACAAAGAACTGGGAGAGCAACAGATCTTGAAATAAGTGATGGTAAGGAAGAACATGAGAAGACTTATACCTCTTCCATGGCCTTTCATTCACATGACTCAGTGCCTATAGATCATCTCCTCTGACTAGTAGCAGGGCCCGCTTTCCCAAGGAGGATGTGACTGATAGCTGACCTTGCCTTCCCTGTAGGAGAAAAGATAGTAGGACCTTTGGGATCTCCTCTTTGCATCCTGGGAAGATGTATAACTGCTTTATGAAAACCAGCATTTTTTAAAGATCCATAAGGACCATTATAATGAGCGTTCCACATCCACAGAAACAATCTACTGTGTAGGTTTCTGAAAGGAATTTTTGGGTAGTGATTGTAAATAAGCAAAAAAGGAGCCTGACATGCTCTAAAATCTCTATTTCAAAAGCCTTGAATGTGATGGACACAGTCTGTAGTATTTCTGGAAAAAAAAAAAAAGCAAAAAAAAAAGCAATGCCTTTACCCTCAGTCCCTCCAGACTCATGGTGTCACAAGAAGGATTGGCTACAGTTTTTGGAGTCACTGTCCTATCAACTAGTGATTATCAGATTGTCTGCCTGTAATGGCATATCCAGTCATATGTTTTCCCCATCAAATCCAAAATAAATGAAAGGAGGAAACAAAGGATTGTAAGAGTCCAGCACTTCATTCTTCATACTTCAAGAGCTGCAGCAACAAATGCTAAGGGGGAATTCCCAAGTGAGAAATGATACCAGTTGAAGGTCACATGAGTTGATGCATGGAAGTACATTACAAGAAAACTAGAAAGCTATTTTGAGGGCTGTCATTGTTTATTGAATGCTTGGAGAGATTGTTTTGATGTTCTGTGCCTGGGCTCTGGGTTAGCAGTTAAGCCAATGTTTCTAAAACAAGGGGCTGGGAACCAGAGGATTCTGCATGCTGCTTCTGAGGACCAGCAGCTAAATTGATCCTTCTTTTCTGAGCCTCAGAAAGGTTCCCATTTTCACAGTCAGGACCATCAATGTAATAACATCTTAATAGCATTGCAGAAAAAGTCGATTTTTTAATTTCTTAGTGTGGTGACAGTCTGTTTCATGGGGAAGCACTGTATGTTTTTGTTGCCACAGTCCCTCATTAAAAGCAATGTGAAGCTGCCTTATCCGGGGAGAAAGTGTGTAAGAGAGACTGTACCCCAGGGCAAGGTCGTACAGCATGGAGCTCCCCCACATAGCATAGTGCAAAATGTGCTGCTGTTTTCCTCCAGCAGCATAGGGTTTGGGGATCTTTTGGGTCTTCCCTTCCCACCAGAGCTATCCCTTATGAATCGAGCACCATGGGCACCAGGAGGAAATGCTAATAATGGACGAGGATGCCAAATATCAGGAGATGTGAGAGCGGGAGAGGGCGCCCTACAGCACCAATATGTATCTGCCCCCTCTTCCTTACATGCCCGTGGTGTATGGGTAGTATCAGGGATGTCCTGGCAGCACAGGTAATGCTGGGAGTGGGCTCCAACCAGCCATTACATGGGTCACACCAGTGTCCACTCTGGGGCAGCAGCATGAGCAGGTGGTGACCCAAAGCCTCATACCCAAACGTCTTTCCTTTGGCTTGTTAGGACTGCGAGCTCAGTTAAGCACTACTTGCACTAACCGAAACTACGCCTGAAAGTAAACTAGGGGTCAGGTCATGCAGGAAAACGGGCCTCATCTTCCACCTTCCTGCAGGACCAGGGAACTTGTGTTTTCTCCAGGAGGGGCTTTTCCTCCTAGAAACACTACAGTGGGCTTGAGAATGCTCTTTCCAATAAGAGTGTCATTGACAGCAGTGAGTTTCTGCTGGCCAGTTTGGATTCACCAAAGAAATGGAGAGCTTGTATGAAAAAAGTCCCCTCAGAGGGCTAATAATAACAACATTTGTGCTGCTCCACCCCTGCTCTGCTCAGTCATTGCAGATGGTGAGCGTGTCTGTACGGGGACTCACTACCACACATGTGCTGGGGTGCAGGGTTGCCCCCGGCCTGGGAGCACCTCCTGCTTATTATTAATAATAATCTCGCAAGGCTGGCATGTGTTGTCTGTGCTTCCTGTGGCAGCTGAAGCTGAGTCTGTAAAACAGGTCTAATTTTAGAGCAGCCTGGGCTGAGCACAGGGTGAGACCAGACCCGGGAAATTTTGAGTTTTCATTGTTTCTTCAGCTGTGGGCAAAGAGCTCCCATGGAGAGTTTTTCCCAGGCACGTGAGCCTTCACCTCTAGCTGCATCTCACACAAGTTCTGTCTCCAAAACTCTGGTGACATCAGCCTCTTTTTTTTTTCCTTTGTTTCCACGTCTTTAAAGTGGGAGACTGTTATTTTCCTACAGCATTTATAAAAGGGAGGAATTAGTTGTGAGAATTCATAATGAACATTGCTCAAGTATTTGAATAATGAGATGTTCAGGACTTTGTATTGTGAGGTAGTGCTTCAAATGTAATGCAATTTGTTTAGGCTTCCTGGGAAATTATGAGATGTATGTGTATGTATGGAGGGGGAAGGGAAATCTGAGACCTGTTTTTATATGTGCAGGGAAAGATTTACAGAACTGTGTTTTCTGACGTCTTCTTGCCATCAGTCAGTTTAATGGTGCTGTGTGCTGCTGAGCTTTTAATGTTTTGTCGTTTGGCAATAGCAGAGGGAAAACCTACAGTGAGGCTGGTCCCTGCTCGAATGCCATATATTTGGAAACCTTAACTAGCCCCTGATGTATCACTGCACACGTGGCTCCAACACTCTGTCATGTGAAGGGCTACTTGGTAGCACAGAGAGCACAGAGTCATTTCAGTTGGCATGTCGGAATATGTTGTGCAAGGAAAGATACTGTCTGCACAAGAAGTTTTTCTTGTAAACCTCTGTAAGCCTCCTGACCGTCAGGCTGAAGCAAAACTCTTGAGCCGGAGGAAAGAAAAAGGAAAAGTTACACTTCCTTTGTGTTCTGTTGGTGAAGTCTTCTATTGCCGACCTTAAGAAGGCTTATTTTATTACTGATAGAGATTTTGCTGTTCTGTGGATGGATTAATATGAGTTTAGAATATCCCACTCTTTTTATTGCAGGCTTTCATCTCCCCCTGTTACGTCAACATCCCCCAGAAAACAGGAGTCAACTTGTAGTGCAACTTTGTTGGAGGTGAGCAATGGTGCCAGCATTATTTTCACTTCCATTTTTCACTATGTGGCTATAGAGCGTTCTCATTTAATGCTTCTATACTAATCAAAGCTATAACTTAAAAATATTGCCATCAGACTTTAAATGTCCTCCTTCAGTCCAGGAACCAGAATAGGCCATTTGCAAAGTTATTCTTTTTTCTTGGCAACTGAGCATCAGAAAAGCAAGAAAGCAAAGAAAAGGCTCCTCGAGCACGAGGTGGAGAGCACCAGTTTATGATGGCTAGATTTAAGTCAGGCCTCAAACCACAGACCAATTATAGGGTATTTCTATGAAATGTTTATTTACACTAAGCTGTGTTATGGGTAGACAAGGGAAGGTATTCTGTGGTATAACGTAACCATCCCTATTCGCTGGCCATGAAGACAGAGGGTTTCTAGCAGTTTCTCTCCCTGCAATGTTGCTTCCTGGATTTTTTTAGATGTTATGGCTGGAGGAGTTTTTGCTACAGCCTGTGGGACTGAATGACCACCTAGAATAGATGGGGAGATAGCCCTTCTTTAAATACCATGCCTGACAGAGAGTCTATCCCATTCCTTGATAAATTGTTGCAGTGTTTAATTCCCTCCCTTGTTAAAATCTTGGCATTTATCTAGTTTGGATTAATCTAGTGTCAGATTCCACCTACTGGATGTCATGTCTCTGTCTGCTAATTCAGAGGTCCCCCTGGTATCAGGAATATAATACGGCTACTTGCAAGCTAAGACCGAAAAGAATTTGGAATTTTCACACAGTGGGCAGATGCAACTTGTCAACATTTCTTTTCACTCCAAATTATACCAAAAACCTGCCTTATTAACATAAAGAAAACCCAGAATGGAAACATAAAACAAACAAAAATGTAAACAAAATTATAATTTCCTTTAATGTAGGACCCTTGTTTGAATTTACTGAATTGATTGACCAGGGCTTTCTTTTGTGTCAGTTCAATATTAAAAACAAATATTTTCCCATAATGCTGCATTGCTCCTGGGAATTACAGCCTGAACAAACGCTATCCTTATTCAAGTTAAGCAGAGGCTTCTTGGCTGGTCTACAGCTCCTGTAATCTTATATGCAATTCTGAATTAAGTGACAAATTACCCTGTGGCTGGCCTTTAGGAGAAAACAGGTACATACACCGCAGATAAATGTGTTCACAAGAACATGAAGTTTTAAGTTTCCTTGAACGAAACAACTTGAGGTGAAGTGGCTTAGAGTGAGCTATCTCATTTTGCTTGTCCTGAAGGAAAATTAACATTATTTTTTCTTTATAGAAATCTGTGTGGAAATTTCATTTTCTATTGTTGAGACTGAATACCGAGCCAGCTCTGTTATAAACCACAGACAAATCACCATTTAGTCTCCTATTGGATAAATTAAATGAATGGAGATTTATTTTTTTTTGTATCTCACTAATAGCTTTTGCCAATTGCAAATATATTCATAATTCTGTCTTGAACTCTTTCCATTTTGTCAACAGTATTTTTTAAAATATGGACAACTGAGTTGGACCTGCTCTCCTTCTACTATTAATACTCCAAAGAAGGGTGAGCATCTACCTTTCCATCCTTGTGTTTTACAGTCCCCTGCTTGCACATACCAAGATCAAAATTTTCTCTCTTCGTCAGTGCATCGCATGGGGAACTCGTGCAGCGCAGCTGCTTATCAGCCGTGACTTCCAAATCCTTTTCTAAGTCTCTCTATTTCTAAAGTATAGCCCACATCCTCAGTGTACAAACTATTAGGTATACTCAGAATTATGCTTAACTGTACAATAAAATATGTTGGGTGGTTTTTTTCTTCTTTTTTATTTTTTTTTCCTAGTGAGCTCAAGTTACCATACAATCCATACTGCTTGTGGAACAGATCTGCTTTTCTCATTATTTATCACTCCACGACTTTTTTGTCATCTGAAGACTTTGCAAGGAATGGGTGTAGATTTTTTTTATACCGGATCACAGATAACCCTGTTAAATAATGAAAGTAAATCCAAATGGGCCTCCTGTAAACTATGCCCACTGTAAGGGCACCCGTCATTGAGTTACTCTGGGGAGTCCTCTGTTTTTAGTACACTTAATATGTGCTTCACTGTCTTTTTAGGGGATCCGTTTTCTGGTATGTTGTGTTGTGCAGAACTAGGCCATTAGCAGGGGTGTACTACATCTGAAAAGTTGCGTAAGGCAGTTAAACTTTGTAGCTGCTGTCTGAAAACACCCTGCACACTTTGGGGATATAAAGTATTGAATTAGAACCATAGTGTTATCCAATGTGTCCCTCAATATACCATTTCTCCACCCAACTGCAGAATAGCCCTATTCTGTATCGTTGCCAAAGACCTTATCTTTTTTGTCTACCCTGGTTATTGTCTTACACTGACGGGAATTGTGTTTATAACATCTGACGTGTCTATAAACCTTAGTGATGTAGGCTAGGAGTACATACTTGGTGCTTTGATACTTGGTTACTAAAACCATTACATTCTTCGCACCTATCAAAGCATTTTTCATTGCATTTACATTTTACTCTGGAAGGTTAATTGCTTTTCTTAAGGAGACAGAAGAAGAAGATACATAAAGAGTTCCTAATGTTTAGGAGTAGAAACAGCTGGAGCTGAAAGGCTGGCTAGTGTGATTCTCCTCTGCAAATCGCAGCCATGGGGAGGATGCAAAATTGCATCTGGAATCCAGCCTTCTCTTGCAAGGAAGTTTGACACCATCTTCCTATTTATCAGAATTTCCCATGACAAGCCTAGGGTGCCGATAACTTAAAAACTAATAAAGAAGGTCCATGTTAATGGTTTGCACTCACACGATATGAAGCTGAGATTTTGTTTTTGCCTCTCCAACAGACGAGGTAGGTCCATAAGAAAGTTAACAAACTAGGAGCTATGGATTGCAGTGTCTCTGCTGGGGGTCCTTTGAGCTCTGCTTCTCTCATGTGTCCTCACAAGAGGTGATAGCTGTGACCATGCCCATGCTTGCAATGCCAGTATACAGCAAGTGAGGCCATGGACTGAGCAGCACAGCTGGAAAACTACATGGTCACTTCAGTTCAAACCCCACATTCAGGCAGTAGATACAGAGGAAGCAGAGTTCAAGGTACACCATGTTGGTATTCATCAGCAGAGGCTATGGCTGGTGGCACTTGATGTGAAGTTTGGGTGGAAGATGTCTGCTGGAAACATCTTTTGCGGTCATTGTCCAGGGGACCACAAGTTGTTGAGCATGTTCCACTTGTAGCAGTTCCTCTGGGACCTGCATTCAGCACCTTTTGAGAAGCTATGGAAAATCCATACATTAGTATTTTCTGTGGAAATCCCTCTTGATCTTGGTTGTACGTATAGAAAGCATAAGAGGGCAAGGGCTGTACTGGAAGTACAGCTCAGGTTCATTATCATGCTCCTTCGTATCAGTCTTGCACAATGTTCCCAAAGGCTATCTGTGATGTAGAGATCATCCCCAGGTTCCCAGGGGGCTCAAGGGAGTGTGCGTGATGTGATTGAGAACAGGAAGCACACAATATATGCAAGATTTCTACAGGGAAATGATTCCTCCACTGGAAAATTCAAAACTGGTCAATGATGAGAGAGACTCTGATTTCATGAAGAGATACAGCTTTAAGCAGTAAAGCAGAGAGGAACCTCTTTCTCTCCAGGGTAGCCTTAGGCTAAAGTCAGCTGTGGTGGACAGCCCATAGAAATGAAACCAATGCCATGTGGCTTACATGTCCAATGTGCAGCCCTGAAACAACCCACAGTCATGGATCAAAAGCGAAAGTGCTTGTTTGCACAAAGGGTTTGCTGAATACTTCAAATACAGTCATGTGCGAATCCAGGGAAAGCAATGAAAGGGGAAACAATTGTCCAAGAGAATAATTTATCGGGATTAATATCTTTGGTTTTGTTCCTTCTTCCTGATTCTTTGGACTAGAGGGCTGCTAGAAATATTTTAGAAGTTGGATACAAAATCTAAGTTAGACTCATCTGTGTGTGGAGGCCCAGCCTTAAGGTTTCTATTATGCTATGGTGCCAGGAAAGCCTGGTTTTGAAGGTTGCCCTGATGCATGGGCCTGGATCATTTGTGATCTGGTGATGCCTCAGATCGCTGCCTGCAGACCTCACATTTCTTACCGTGTCCCTATTTGCATAAGAAAAGACTTCCTATTTTAAAACCTTCCCTAACCTACAAATTAGTGCAGATGAATGGCCTCTTGTTGGAACTGGAGTGGTTATCCTAGTTCCAACAATAGCACAGCCAATGCCAGATTTTAAACCCTCATAATGCATATAATTGTGTGATATTATACCAGAGGGGAAATTTGTTCTGTAGTCCAGCTGGTGATTAGCTTTACATTGAGGCATTGGGATTGGATACCCCTTGAAACTTTATCCTGGTTAACGTAACTACAGCTGGTATTTTGTGGTCTAACAATTCAACCCCTACTCCTGAGAGCAGCCCCGCTGGGACAGACCTGGAAGTCCTCGCTCAGATTTTACTCAGGCACAACTCTTGCTACCTTCAAGTGAAAGTCCAAGTGTGAGCACCAGGAGATGATCCACCATAATTTCTTTGTTTGTTGGACACCTTGTTCACTCGAAGACGATTGGAAGGTCAAACCCCAAACTAGACATAAATACCTGCTAGAAATATAGGAATTGCTGATTTGGATTTTATTAACAGCTCATCTACACTGTCAGTGTTGCTGACAGCAGCTACAACACCTCTTTGGAGGTTACTCATAAGTCAGTTTTCTTTGCTTATGTGCTTATTCTCTAGGATTACACTAAACCAATAATTAATGGATGACTAATAAACAGAACCGTACCTATTTATGTCTCTTTCCTTCTGCATAACCACTTCTCACTGTACACAGTCCTACTATTCCTTCTGTCTCTAATCTCTCTTATGAAATAAAGTAAATTCAAAGCATTTACTTCAGTGGATATTTCTGAGGAGGGGAATTGTCTGCTGTGAAGAATTCTCTCATGTATCACTCTCTCCTGTTGTATTTTTTTATTTATGTGAAAAGAGTATTTAAAATTAGTTTTTGGAAGCTAAATTGCAAAATTATTGATGATTTTGTGTTTAGCCCAGTTTAAGAACAATCTTTTTCCCATAAAAATGAAAAAGTCCAATACCAGATAAAAAAAAGCATAAAAACCCCCTGATGCCAGCTGAGAGGAAATAATTATTCCTTAAGGAAATTATTCCTTGATTCTCATTCTGACTGCTAAAATTTGTGGCTTAAAAATGCATTTCAAAATTTAGTTTGAAAAATGAAAAATGTCAATGGCACAGTTTTTTTTTTCAAATGAAAGCAGGGCTGAAACTCTTTAAAAACAGGCAGAACAGAAAAAGCTCTTCATGAATCAAAAGGTTCAATCTGTTGGCTACATATGTGTTTATTTCAAAGATATGCAGTAGCGATAATTTTCTAATGATATTTGGGAATTGCAAACAAATCTATCTTCTGTCATTTGTTGCATTTTCTTCCATTTTGAGTTTATTTTTTTTATTCTAGAAGAGTGTGGGTAGAAACGTGCTCTTGGACTTCTACATACACTGTATATTATATTTCTCTAACACATGTTTTCCTTTGTCCATTGTAAAATAAATGGTCCTCTTTATTCTTTTTTACTTATATCTCATGTAGATATTCCCTCCAATGCTATTACTCCTTTGAATCATTTTCATTGCAGCATTTGAAACCTTTTAAATGCCTTCTATGTATTGTTAAAGAGTATCAGAAGGGACTCCAGAATTGTGGATGAGAGCACATCTCTAGCCTTTTCACAACATAATAGTCTATACCATTTCATTTTTATTTATTTTTAAAGTCTAGCATCTATGTGTAACAAGCCACCCAAAATAATACCTTCATGCTGAGAATACAGGAGAGTTAGGACTGCCAGACTGATTGGGTCAAACCAAAAGTCCCTGCAACCTGATACCTTGGGTTTTTTTTCGAGCAGGAGTAAATAGCAGCAGAGTGGAAATTGCAGAGAGTGAGGCAGGCTGGAGGGATGCTTTCCCCGCTCCGCCTTTCCCACAGTCTGTCTCAGGTTGCACCTATGCCATCATTTTTATAGCCACTAATGGCCTATTCTCCACTAATCTGGATAATCCCTTTTTGACCACTTTTATATCTCTGCTTTCCACAAACCTCTTTTGCAATCAGTTATGGGACTTGTCCTGTACTACATGAAAAGCTACATCTTCATTTGCTGTGAATTGGCTGCCTCATGGCGTAATGGGTGCCCCTTAGATCTGGTACTGTGAGAAGCAGTACCAGACCTATCTCTGTTGTACCATTTGAGATTATATTTTATTCTCCATCCTTTTCTCTTTATTGTTTCCTTAAAGAGCTAGAAGTTTCATACAGTCCCAGCGGCTGAATGTCAAAGTAAATCTCCAGTGAGGTTGGAAAAAAAAAGGAGAGAAATAAAACTCTGATTTACTGAATGTACTGTGATAGATACGAGGAAATTCTTGAGAGTGAAAACTAATTGGAGTTAATTGTGAGTCCAGTTGTTCTAGTAGAAACATATGTAGAATTTATCTATTTGGCTGGTATACTCTGTGGAGGTTATGCTGGCCAACGGAAAGATATAAAGGAACTTGGCAGTGTAAAGAATACAATTCATTGAACCGAATGTTTTGGATAAATCGATAGGCGTTGGAATTTGTGTCTAAGCACAAGACTAAGGGGAAATCTTCTAGGGAACATTCTGATATTGATGGGTGTACCAGAAGGTGGAAAAGAAAGAGAGACTAAAAAGCTCCTTTGAAATAATTTCCAGTTTAATTTTATCTTATGAGAAATTTGTTGCTTAGTTGTGCTGTTTGTGAAAGTGTCAGTTGCTATATAAAAGAATAGTGTTACCCCCAACATCTGGGAACGGGTTTGAATAAGATAATGTCACATTTCCCGGGGAGCTGAACTGTGTCTGTATGGGCACAGACCTGTGATGCTTGCTACCTCCTATTTTCATGAATGTTTTGGAGTCGATATTGGTGCCATTTGAGTTGTTAAATATGGTGAGATGTACTCAGCCTTTATGCTTGTACACAGTTTTGTTGAGAAATTTTACACTGAGATATATGCATTTATTCATACTAAATGCTTGAGTAACTTGCAGCTATGAGCCCTCTTCCATCTCTCAAAAGTCTGTCTGTCAGTGGTGTATTGTAATTTTGAATCAAGTACTAAATTCTCACTGCAGCCCAAATTTTTCAGCATTTACTAAACGTTAATTGCCAACTCCCTGAGTAAAACCTTTCTGCTAAATGCATACATTACACATTGAAAAACTATCTAAATAGGGCATATCTTAGGATTTAGCAGGGAGTTGGCTGAAATGTCTCATGATTTCTTTTCAGTCTTCAAGAAAATTATCCAGAAGGAAAGGAAGCAAAATATCCTAAAGCGAGAAAGGGAGGATAGGGCTGGTCTGCATTACAACGAGCTCAGCAGACTCCCTGGGGGAAGCTAAGGAAACTGGTACCGTGCTAATTCCCTGCCCCTCAAAGGAATGGAGAGGCACGCACCTTTCACTGATGATAGGAACAAAGCCAAGGAGAGGTTTACATCTTTCTTGGGCCTCATGAGAGCCTCGTGAGCAGCACCGCCGCCTGCATTGGTAGGAAAAGGGCAGGTTCATCCAGTTGGAGCATGGAGAAGTGGACAAGCTTCTACAGAACAGGCAGAGGCTAGTAGGGTAACATAACTCATGGCGTGGGTATCTTGATCCATGCCCTGCACAAAGTGTCTGATGGGCTAATATGCTTATCTTACTGGTACAGAGTTTGGAGAAAAATTGAGTCTCAGAGCTGTGGGACCAAGGATGTGGGCTGCTGCTCGCTTTGAGTCACTCATCAGCTCCCTGCTCCAGGCATGGATGTTGCCCTTGGCCCGCTGGCTAGGATCTGGAGGTGGGGAATTCATGGACCCATCTATGAGTGCAAGGAGGTGCAGGTGGAGAGAAAGGTCTCAGGTGCAGGCTCAGGGTGTGCAGAGGATGCACTTTAGTAACAGCTCCTCAAGTCCTGTGACTGTTTTGGTAGCACTCAGGTGATTTATCAGCGAGGCACTAGTCTTAGAGCACTTTTTCCTCTCCGTCAGGAAAATTATTACCTACCCGGCTATTGGAAACATTAAAAATTTTCAAACTAACGAATCTCTGTCTGTTGCCTTCATTATTGTGTGAACCACAACAATTTCGAAGATACAAGTATTTTCCATCAGGACTATGAATAACACCACTTGGCAAACCATCCCTATAGCAAAGAATAAGCCTCCAACTTTTTTTAGTGACTTTACATACAATGTGCCTTAATTACTGGCAAGCATGTCAAGAGCCTATTCCCACATGTGTCAACACTTCCTTAATACAGTATAATTCATCATGTTAGCATGGCAGAAACAAGGTACTCTACATCTTTACACACATCCTTCTCCAAGCTCTGGTCCTGAACTGAGTATTAAATGAACAGAAAGTCTTCATCTAGCAAACAAAGAACAGACCACAGCATCGAAACAGTAAGGTCCCCTGAGTCAATCAAAGTCATACATCACAGAGCACTTTATCATATTCTTCACAACACTGTCTAAATCCAAGAAGCACTGCTTTATTGTCAAAAGGACATTCACTTAATAACAGCAGTAAATCCAGAAAGGCAGGCTAATTTTAGACAGAAAACTTGGCTAAGAGAGAACCCTATCGTTTCCCACTCCTGACATTTTTATTCATTGAGTTCATTTTCATGCTAGTTGTGTGATTAAATGCAGATAGGGATTTATTTCCTTTTAATAAAAAAATACATGATTCTGAAAAAAGCCAGAATTGCAAATAAGGGACCTGATCCTTTTCCCACAGAAATAAACAATAGTTTTGTTGTTGGCTTCAGTGATGACAGGAATCAAATCCATGAGTCTCTGTTGGAAGAAAAGGTTAAAATTCCATTTGAAAACTTTTCTTGGACCATACATTAACTCTTTGGCAGTTCTGGGGGCAACAGAACCAGCACAATTTCTCTTCTAATCTGCCTGTGTGTGTGTGCAAATGTATGCATCTGTGTAAGGAACCATTTCATAAAGAAACAAGTGAAAATAAAACTGTCCTCAGTGTGTTGAAGTGAAATGTTTTATTTGTACTCGTAAACCGAAGTGCTTGCTGTATTTTTGCTATGCAATTTTATTGTCAACAGTGATACAATCTCCCTTCCTTATGCATAGATCCTTGTACAGAGCCAAGAGGTACCATACAGCAAAAATAAATGTGAGAAACACTGACCCTTTTGAAGAACTGCATGTGAGGTGCAGAGAGAGCGTATATGTTCCCTATTAGACACTCAATCTAAAGTAACTGGGTTTCAGATGTATTCAAAACAAGATCCAATTATTTTCTTGGGTAGAAATTTCTTGGGTAAAGATTACTTAAAGTCCACTAAGGACCAAATTTTTATCTTCCTTATGCCACTTTGAAAATGTTAGGACCTTACTGAATAAACTGAGCTATTCTGTGATAATAAACTTAAAAAAGATTTTAAAAGATAGTCCTCAGAGAACTGGGTGTTTTTAAAATGGTTTGTATCCACCAAAACTTGGGAAAAAAAAGTTTTTATTTCAAGTATTAAATGCCATTTCCTTCAATGGTGTATACTGCCCTGCATCAGCAGTGCAAAAGCAGCTGTATTTCTACCATAGCTGTCTAGAATTTCTACCAGAGCTGACTAGAATGGGCTTTGTGGCAGAGGAACGGGACAAGGACTCTTCCACCTACTTTTTCATCTGCTCTACATATGCTTCCTACAGCTTTTCCGTTATTGTATGGTAGCAGGCAGAGCTGGACAAATAGTTCCTAATCAGTAACTCAATAAATTTCACCTTTCCTTTTCTGTTCACAAAGTTTCCATCATCTGACCACAATTTTCTTTCATTTGATCATTACTGAAATTTATTTGGAGTGATTCATCAAATAATTTCTATGAATAATTCTTGGTCTGTAGCTTGTTTGCAGTCATTTGGTCATGAGTATATTGATACTTGAAATTCAAGCTGTGTTGGCTGGATGCAAAGAATGTTCCCTAAATGAGCATGTTTGAAATTCAGAATATTTTCCTTTTTTTCAGTGCAATTTCTCTCCATTACAACTCTCAGCTTGACTTTGCACAAATATTCTGCAATATTAATTTAAGGCGTTTTTTTATAAACGTTCCTTGCTGTAAAAGTAGCAGGTTCAACTACTCACAAGAAGTGAATGCAAGAGGATTTGCAAACAAGAGTCAGGCCAAATTTCTGTCCACACCTGAATGAATATTTTCAGGACCCCACATAGAAGTGACAGGGTTATATTGCAGCTTTGGCATCATTCTGCTCCTAATTAATTTCATTGTAGTTTTACAACTGATGAGAGAGAACGATAAACTGATTGTTGTGCACAGATATGTAGACACTTTTCTGGTTTCTGTGTAGCCTCATTCGTGTGCAGCCTCATTACAGAATGTGCAAAAAGGAAGTGTTATCGTTGCTTCATATGTAAAGCACATTACGAGAACACTAATGCATTTGATCCATGGTAAGACACACATAATATAGTGTTGTTTGGATCCAAATATGTTTACTGCATCTGCCAGAACTTAGAATGACAGTAGATCTTTTTTCTTAAGATACTAATTCAGTTAAACAGGAACACCCAAAGCCTGTCTGACTGTTTCTAAATGAATTGATATGAGATTTGTTTTTGTGGGTTTTTGTTTTTTTTTTATTTTGTGTGTTTCAGCAAACAGAACAATGTGGAAGGACTCTTTGGGGTAAAAATGGGCTGGGAAAGGCTTTGTTTGTCCTTCCACTACAATATCTTTCTGGAAAAAGATTTCTCAGTCAGGATAGTTAGGTGTTTCTTGCACTGTTGAATAGGATTGCCAGAAGGAATCTATTCCTCAAGGCACTGACTGCAGCCAAGTTCTGCTCTGTTCTGTACATGGTAAAGCAATGTTGCTTAGCTTTCAAAATATAAAATAACCTATTCATTTCAAATCTCAAATAATATATTTAATCCTGTTATTGTATTTACTAGCTCGCTAGATAACTGTTGAAGCAAAACATTCACGTATCAAACAGTTTTATATTCCCTTGTATGTGATAGAGGCAGTAAGGAAGAAAGATACTTCTCCCTCATCCTCTTCATCAGGTTTAATAAAAAAATACGGGCCAATTTTTTTTTTTCTCCATGGAATTAATCTTTTTTCATTGCATGTGCTGATAAATGTTGTCTGGCAACTCTGTATGAGTTTTCACCAGCAATTGGAAATCACACACGTTAGAAATCTCTACTACAGACAAACTGGTTACAACCCTTGCCCCCTGACGAGGACTGTCTGGTCTGATGAGTACGAGCTATTACATTTCTATGAAAGGAGAATTATTGCTTGTGATTTCTTGGCTAATAGTAGTTCCTTCAAATCAGGCATAGGTGTTTTCTTACACGAGCCCTAATGATCTACAGAGCCTACCAAGCTGATTCCCATTTACACTAAGGTCAGTGTAAGTGAACACCTTCAGCTATGGTATAAATTACACTTTGAGTCCCTTTACATTGCCAGGGTTTATAAAGTAACTTTAATGTAACAAAGCCAGGCATTATTGACTAGGCCTATGACAAATTCAGTTCACCTGTATCAGGTGGAGAATAGCCAGGACAGGACCTCATCACCCTCCTACAGAGTGTTTTGACGGTGGACATTAGTCTTCTCCAGCCTTTTAGGAACAGAACTGAGACCTTGAAGGAGTGGAGAAAAAGAAGAGACTCTCTCTATCTCTCTAGCTATTAGGGTTGTGAGAAACTCTGGTGCAAGTTCCTGCTTTAATGGAGCAGATCTGAGTGTCTCACAGTGCAGGTGGCCATGCTGAGGCTGCCCAGGGAAGTAGTGGAATCACCATCCCTGGAGGTATTCAAAAAACATGTAGATATGGCACTTTGGGACATGGTTTAATAGTCATTGTAGTATTGGGTTGATGGTTGAACTTGATGCTCTTGGAGTTCTTTTTCAGCCTTAATGGTTCTATGATTCTATGATTTCTCCTGCCAATCTGAGCCTGCAGATGTGGAGTTCTGCAGTCTCTGGGTTAGCAAATCAGACTGTAAATGGAGAAGAGATGCCTGCTGCCTTTCTTGTGATGATGTGATAGACTGAAATTTGGTTTCTTAGTTTGAGACTAGCCCTTAAATCTCAAGAAAAAAAACAAGTGAACATTTTTAAAAAGACACTGTTGTTCCCTGTTCCACCTTTTATCCAGAAGCATGTGCAGTATGCAAGAAGCAAAATCACCAGTTTTGCTTCCTGCACTATACAAACATCTCCTTGTAACCAGGATATAGTAGCTGGGGTGCAGCTCTTAGGAGAAACAATCTCACTGCCTCTTGGTCAGGTCACAGATCAAATGTCCGAATTCCCTCCAAGGAGGCTTGAACTCCCTCAGAAGAGCTCACTGAACACTGTTTATTATAAACAGGATAAATATTCTTCCAAAACCTGCCTGGATGAGTTCCTGGGTGACCTACTGTAGGTGATCCTGCTCTGGCAGGGGGGCTGGACTAGATGATCTTTTGAGGTGCCTTCCAAGCCCTGACATTCTCTGATTCTGTGATTCTGTGATTATTCCCACTGAGCTCATGCACAAAGGAGGCAGTGGTACAGCTGCAATTGCTGCGTCTTCCATCCACATTTGTGGTGACATGGTTTTATCCAATATACCTGGAGAAGCAAGTACTTCTGGAGAAAATAGCTCTTAACTGCCCCTAGAGCTATACAAACGCTCAGTGGGATTTTACAGGCCAGAATTTTGGAGTGGGGCACCTGGGGTGACTGTTGATCACCAGTACATTTCACCATCCCTTCTCCCTTCAGTGCTTTCATGGGTCTAGCCTTTTGATTTCTGTCTGTTCATGAAGATGAGCCCACTAATGGCATGACCAGAGGAGCATCACCTCTTTTTCCATCCTGGTGTTTCCTTCAGACATAGGGTTTTTTTCCACGGACTTTGCTTTTCTAGCCCTCATGTGTAAGGTAACACATACAAGAGGATGCAGTACTCGTCCTCCTTTACACTGTCTGGCACAAGGTAGGCCAGCAAAAAAGCTAATTTCACTCTGTGAAATAATTTCATTCTGTCACTAAATAACTTAGCAAGAAACTCCTGTAATTTTGACTTGTATTGTGGAGAATTTACTTTTTCTATAAGTTATGCAATGACTTGCTAAACAATTACTGCGCAATGGGAATTTTCTAAGTGTGTGCACATCCTGCTTCATTACCCCTGCTTTTTACTGTTCTTCATTTTTTTTAATTTGGTAAACCTAGTGATTTGAAATGAGTCTCCAGTTCTTAGTGTGAATTAGAAAGGCATTACTGTTAAGTGCATAAACTTAGTCATAAATAGTTAAAAAATCCTAACCAAAGTAAGTCACTAACATAGGTGCTTGGGAAACATATTTCCGGCCTCAGTACAGAGGAAGAAAATTACTTGTGCTGAAAGGGAAAGAAATATTTATTTGCTACATGTGCAAAGCATGTAACAACCTACTGAAAAAGGCCAAGAGCAGTTTCCCAGTACAGTGAATAAGGTATCCATTACCATTTCCTCTGCTCTTCCCAATTGCCTTTGCTATTTGGAAAACACTTCCCTCTTTCACTTCTGCTCTTCTATAAAAGACTCAAAGCCTTTGCTTATTCTAGTGTCCAGAGAACTTGCTTCAGCACTTCTACTTTTGATTCAACTTCTATGAAGATTTCAGGTCATCCCTTCCTCTCCTCTTCCACAAGTTTCTAGCTGACAATTCTGTCATGCGCTTAGTTGACTATTGAGGTTGCAGGTAATGTAGCAGGACAAAGCAAAGGTGGGGGTAAGATGGGTCTTTCAGGGCTGGAAGATTATGGAGTCTTTAGAGGATTTTCTTCATCATGTGAAAGGTCAACAGAATGAATAGAAGGCTCAGAATAAAGTATAGAAGAACAGGGGGTCGGTTAGCTCAGTGGTTTGAGCGCGGTGCTGACATCAATGACAACACCGAGATCGCAGGTTCGATTCCCACTCAGTCCCCATGTGTTGCCTGGTC
The DNA here is from genome assembly GCF_000703405.1 of Apaloderma vittatum. Classification (NCBI taxonomy): domain Eukaryota; kingdom Metazoa; phylum Chordata; class Aves; order Trogoniformes; family Trogonidae; genus Apaloderma; species Apaloderma vittatum. The sequence goes on along the minus strand of NW_009726542.1, from coordinate 6,282 downwards.
TAGTCAAGAGGTGGCATCCCTGCCCATGACAGGGAGGTTGGATTAAGATGATCTCTAAGGTCCCTTCCAGCCTAGGCCATTCTATGATTCTAACTCAGAGGACAGGAAGGACCTGAGGCAGTTCTTAGATGTCCAAATGACAACCCTTACATGCCATCTCCTTCCTGAGCGTGGTGTGATGCTTCAACCTGTGCTTCAGGAGTTCCACATAGAGCTTCCAAAGGCCTTCAGGGGGTGGCAGCTTCCCTTTTCTGCAGGTAGAGCCCTTTCCCATTTCCAAACTGTGCTTACCAGGCCAATTTGCTGTGATGGAAGCATAGTCCTCTCTGCTGTGCTCTGCACATGTGACACTGGACTGGTGTCTTCAAAGCCCTGGGGAGATGAGATGGAAGCAGTGGAGGCTGCAAGTACCAGGCAAGCCTCCGGGTGTGGGATGCTGCTACATCTGGTGGGGCAGCACTCTCTGAACGGTGTCTCCTCTGAGAAAGTGCAGCATAGGGCTGGATAGAAGAGTCTTGTGAGACAGCCCATGTCCTGCCACATGGACCATGTTGGCAAAACAAGACACAATGCTGTCACTGTCTGGGAGAGCCTTGGTTATTACAAAGACAGATTTGGGTGCAGCGATGATAAAAAAAAATCCTCAACAACAAAATAGAACAACAGAAAAAGCTGGAATGAATGAAAGCTACAAAGTAAAACATAATGTATTCACAATGCAAAGTAGTGTCCACTTGACCCATATGGGATCAAATTTGCACAGGAGCTCTGCTCCTCTTACTATTTCTAGGTAGTCTGAGGACTGTTCTTTGCCTTATGGTATTTCCATATACAATTTGCTTTTCAAAGTTGCCATAAAACTTTGTCTCATCACAAACGTCTGGACACTGCACCTTTCCCTCTGCGCAACTTCATCTTTTTGATCATTCTGAGATTTGTCCATCAGTCAGAACAGAAGAGGTTTCTTTCTCCTACAAGCAGTTCATCATGTGGCAATGGGCAGCTAACGCTGCTGAAAGCACTATCTCCAGCTAAGTAAAATCTTTCCTCTTGCCATGTGCAGAGACTGCGAAGCTGCAGATCCACCAGGCATGCCAGCACCTTCTGTTTAAAATCTATTTTTCCTTTGGGTCTGGGCCAACAGTTCAAAGCCAATTGCAGTTGTTGGGCCCAGACTTCTACAAAATGGTTTTCTCGGGTAGTGTCTAATACCTTTCCTTGACAGCAGGCTGTACTGGAGCGTGTTTCCATGTCCTGGCTCAGGGTTAGACACATTCAGCATGTCATACAAAATGGAGGTTCCAATGCAAAATGGAATTCACAGTTTGAGATTGCCGTATCCCACTGTGTCATGGCATAAATGGTACTCCTCCAGCTGCCTGGAACGGCAAGCTCGCCACTGGTCTCCCTGTCCTGGAAAGAAAACAGTAAAACTAGATAGGGAGATGGGCAATAAAAAAAGGTTGGAGGCAATGGAATGACTTCCATATGAAGAGAGATCGAAAAGGTTAGGATCATTTAGAGAGGAAATGAAAAAGAAAAGTATATGGTAGAGCTATCCAAGCTAGTTAATGGAACTGCAAAGATAAAACAAATACTCTTCCTTGCTCTTTTTCCTTACACAAAAAAACCCCAGGGGAACATTCAGTGAAATTGAAACAGCAAATTAAAATTGGTAAAATCAATTGCATGATATAACTTATGAAAGTCTGTGGTATCACTGAAATCAGAAAGATAGGGAGAGCCACAGCTGTGGTATCTTAACTATGAATAAATAAATAGACAAAACCTGAGCTACTCTACACTGGGTGGGACACATGTAAATTCTTCCTTTTGTTTGCTGAACCTGTTTCTGATGCATCTGGAGACCATTTGATGTCCCTGATCATGCACTTGCAACCATCTGAAGTGAAAGGAAGGTGTCTCAGGAGGATGGAGATGAAGGAGAGGTGATGGTGGTCTCTTCTCCATGACAGTGCTTTGAGAAGTGCTGCCTTCAGCATCTTTTTAAACCATTGGCAGTTGCTGGACTTTGGTAGATTGTTGAGTTTGGCGTGAAGGAAAGACAGTAATTAGGTGTCAGGAGCAGGACCTAACTGTGTGGTAGCTCTTTGCCAGCAAGAATGTCCACAGATCCCAAGACCTCTTGGTCCATAGATGCCTCTGCCATAGATACATGACTATGGTGTCCTTAAGGCAAAATGCAAAGAAGGATATGGATGACTAATGTGCAATTTTAACTGTCACCAGGTGCCAAATTTGAGCCAAAAATGTTGTTAGGTTCCTATGATTCTTCAGCCATGTACACTAAGAAGTCTTGCTGGTTTGGCTGAGCTCAACTTGAATCTTCCAAGAACTGGAGGTCAGTAGTCCATGTTGCTAGGGAAAGTGTCCAGAGCAGAAGACTGCAGAGCCTGACCTGTCCATTTTTTGGCCTCAGGAATTCTCATTTTACTTTTGGCATAGGGGCTTATCTTTATAAGGAGGTAACAGAACTGTTCCACCAACCTCCCAGGGAAACAAGCAACTGATGTGGTCCATGGCTGGGCATCTAGGACACCTTTTTGGGAGAGGGTGATATGGAATCCGAGCACCCTAAGAAAAGGAAACTTACCTCTCTCTTGCTCTTTGAGGAAATTATAGGTAAATAACTGAGGTGTTACGTATTAGACTCTCAGTACCATCCCTTTTAATGAAAGCATCTCAAGCTTTCATAGCTGTCAGGGAATACTAAGTGTGCTTTGAATATGTTTACTGGATCCAGCCTCCATAAAATGACACAAGTCATGAATGTCACAGTCTTTGTCAGAGATGGAGAAAAGGTATTTGGCTCAGTCAATACCATGGTTCCATTGGGCATGCTTTTTAGCAGAACTGTTGACGCCAAACTAAGCTTTCCTGTCCCAACTCAAGTGCTACAGACTCTCAGACATCTAAAGGATTAAGTAAAATCCTTTGCGGATAACGTATTTGGACATGGGTGACTAAATTCTGCCTAAACTTCTTGAGAAGTTGGTTTGTGCACATTGCAATTTTCCAGTTCCTTCCAATTGACTCTTCGGTGTTATATTGGTGATAATTACTTTTCTCTCTCCTTGACCTCTCTTCTCAGAGAAGTAGCATAACTTTTTTGCAAAAGTGGTAGAAACCATCTTTTCTCTCAAATAATTTTTCTGATTAACATAGCCAAATTCTGTTCAGAACAGAATTGTTCGTATTTCAGATTTAGTTCTGAAGTTTGCTGCCTCTCTTTCTGAACTGATGAACAGCTCCCATACCTCATCTGATCTATTTTTTCCTGACCATTTCAGCTTGCATGATGCAAGATGTTATTTCTTTCTATCACCTTTACCTTGTTTCCGCGACAGTATTACGTGTGCAAAAAGCATTAAATGCCAGGGAAAAACACACCGAGTGTCACTGAGTGCTCTCAACAGCTCAAAGAAAACCCAAGCACTTTGTCTAAATGTGTATCTCTTGCGGCAAAAGATAAGAATCTTGACACTGAGAAGAAAGACGAATGAATTTTCTACCACTGACAGAGAATTGAAGAGCTGTGTAGGTAGAGACAGTTATTACAGTCCTGCTGCTCAGTCACTGTGCTCCCCACAGAAAAGCTGTGCAGCTGTTCTGCTATTTTTCATGAGAGACTGACTCCTTTTCTAGCTGGTCGTACCCTGAGGGAGCTCCTCCAGGAGTTTTGCTAGCTAGAGTTAGATTTGCGAGGGCCAAGGCCAACTCATCAGGAGCAGGCAGGAGGCAAAGACTACCTGTTGCAAAGAAATATGAAGAGCTGTGAAATACTCAGGGCAAGATTCATCCTGGCTAGCTGCTGGTGTCAGGCATAGACATATCCACACCTGCATTAGTCATCCAGCTCCCCCAAGAGCCCATGGAGCTCTATTTAAGACATTCCGCATTACAGCAGGATGAAGCATTTCCAAAAGTGTCAGTTTCTCCCCTCTGCCCCAATGCCAAATGAGCCCATCTTCAGCAGGCATTTGCTAAAGATGAGGTGGATGGGTGCTTGCCTCTTTGTTGAGGCTGGCTGGACCCACGGAACTTGTTCTCACTCCATACAAAGTGCTGCTGCTCTGGAGAGGGAGAGCAGCCATCCCCAGCACATTCTCTTTGCTCCCTGCTACTTGTGCCAGAAGGGTGGTGGCACATCTGCATGCATCTCTGGGCACATCTGCTTGAAATACGGTAACAGACCCTCTGTAGAAGGCACCTCCTGAGGGCTATGAGGGGAAGACTCTGTCACATGTTTGAAGTAAGGGTGGCCAGAAAGAGACACATCTCTCTTTTTCTCATTTTATTTTCACCCACATGGCACGTAGCTGCTTATAGAATGAGATCCGGCCCTCTAGGATATACACATACTTGCATGTGTTGGATGCACACATATAGATGTGTGTCTGTATGTGGTTTATTAAGAATTAAAAATGCTTCTTTTTGCCTCAGACAGTGTTTCCAGTGCTTGCCTTTTCAGTTGGGGGGACTGTGTTTTTAATCTCACTAATACAAAGAAAACAATGGACCTCTTTCTCTGCTAGCTGTAAAGGGTCATAAGTAAAATGAGTTTTGGCAGACTCATTCCAACTAGACATGCAACCACATGCAAAAATGACTCTAAATTTAGCATGTCATTTGTCAGGGTTAACCCTTTCTTCCCTCAAATAAAAAAGACTTATTTGCTATCTTCTTGTAGTCTTTATTTGTAAACGGGTCTCACTTTTATAAAACTCTGAAGTGCAGGAATTTATAATAGCTTTCTCTTGTGTAAGCTTTTATTTCTCTTTAGAGTTATGATATATGCAAGTTTATCCCTGTTTCTGGTAGGAGAACACAGTACTTTCAAACAGAAATGGGTACACATAAAATCAAAGAGAGTGTTTTCCTCTCCTATTTTGGATGGGGATTGGATAGTCTTATTTTTTTTATGGATCTTAAAACAGTTGGATTCAGCCCTGTGCATTTCTGCAAGTCTTGGTCACCAGCATGAAAGTAGTCTAATGGAATAAGGTTACTGCTTTGAGAAATCACTGAACTTAAGTCAGTCCAGAAGTCTGAGAAATATTATACTGCACCTGAGACTTTGTGCACACAGCCATTGGTGTAATACCTGTTACAGCAGAAGAAGCAGGAACTGACCTTCAGCTGCAGCTATTTTCAGTAGGAAAAGAAACACTGAAAATGTCCCAGTCCATTTTCTAGCCTGTGAGGTTCCTGACCTTAGCAGGTTACCAAAGATAAACAAGCCAGGACTTCAGTGCAAGGTGAAGTTCAAATAAATCCTTACTTTAAGCTAAGAAACTGATGTCTATAGAGCAGTGGCAGTAAATATGCTGAACAAGGCAAATGGCTTGGATGTATGAGAGAAAGTGGGAACTTGCCTACTTTGAAATGCGTTGCTTGGAAAAGTTGTTCTGAAATGGTGTGATTCTGTGTTTCTCCCTCTCATTCTCTTTTCCCTCCCTCAACCAAGAGAATACCATTCCCAAAAATCCCAGAGGACATTCCTAATTGAAAGCAATGATCATGAGTCATTCCTGTATATTAAGTGAAATACTCTTGCATGCCTCCCAAGAGATAAAGTGATTAAACCCCCCAGAGAAGGGCCCAGGAACTCCTGTTGTTCCTGCAAACCCTGAAATTAAAAATCAAGCAGATAAGCTACTGGTACAATATTTTCTTTCAAAATACATCTCTCTCTGAACTACTAAAGCCCACATAAAAAGAGGCAGAAAATGGATTGCATTTCTGACAGTTTAAGATTCAGATTTTTTCAACTGAGTCTGTTTGTTCTTCTGAACAAACTCTATGCTACACTGTCCTGTTGTCTGAGATATAATGGAGTATAAGCTAGCCTCGGACAGTGGTTGTTGAGCCAGTGCCAGCCTCACTAATGAGCATGTGGTTTCAATAATAATATGGCTACTTGTAAGATGGCTGGCCACAAGCCAAGCACTTAATATGCAGGGGGCAACAGATGTAAAAAAGTACCATCCCTGACATGATTGCTTTTCCAAAAATTCTCTGGCAAAAAAGTTAAGACTCAGCAAATTGGGATAATGAAGAATCTCCCCATATCGGGAACGGATGAAACTCTGACAAATGAATAGGAGCCCTGTGGGCTTTGTGCACATATGGTAAAAAATTAGAAATATAAGAACAGGGGTGACAAAGGAACTGATAATTTGCCTTTGTGGAAAAAAATCAGACTGGTAATGGAAGATAATGGATGGCTAGTTCTCTCCTCTCCTCTCCTCTCCTCTCCTC
>NW_009726541.1:42059-83188 GCF_000703405.1 Apaloderma vittatum | reverse complement strand
CAACTCTCTGACTTCTTCCCTTCAACAAGTTAGCAACGCACCTCACTACTCGGTAATCCAGACCACACTTTGTCAGTTTAGCTATGAGGATGCTGTGGGAGATGGTGTCAAATGCAGGATTGTCTAGAGTATATCACACAGGATGGCATCAAGGAGGGTTTTGAAAATCTCCAGAGAAGGAGATCCACAATCTCCCTGGGAAGCCTGTGCCAGGGCTGTGTCACCTTCACAGGCAAAAAGTTTTTCCTTGTATTTCAATGGAACTCTCTGTGTTCCAGCTTGTGCCTGTTGCCACTTGTCCTATCACTGAGCACTGATGAAAAGAGTCCATCTCCATCCTCCCTGTACCCACCCTTTCAGTATTTAGAGATGTTTATAAGGTCTCCTCTCAGCCTTCTCTTCTCCAGGATGAATAGCCCCAACTCTCTTAACCTTTCCTTGGAACAGAGATGCTCCAGTCCCCCAGTCATCTTTGCTGTCCTCCACTGGACTCTCGCCAGCAGTTCTGTTTCTCCTGAACTGGGAAGCCCAGAACTGGACACAAGATTCCAGATGTGGCCTCACCAGGGCAGAGTAGAGGAAGAAGATGACCTACTGGCCACACTCTTCTTAATGCAGAGCAGGATATCATTGGCCTTCCCAGCCACAAGGTCACACTGCTTACTCATGGTTAACTTACTGTCTAGTAGGGTGATGACCAAGGTTTTAGCATGTATCAGAAGTGTTGGTATGGTATATCGGGACATAAGAAAGCTGTGAGAATCTCGTGAGACCTCTGCAGCTCTTTGCTGTCCAATCCTTAGTAGGTGTTTCCATGAAGGACACAGTGAAAGTGACACCAGAGCAGAGAAGGATGATGACATGGGTGTGCCAGCTGCAAAGACTTGTGAAGAAGGACAGGGTTTCACAGGTGTGAATGTGCATTTCACAGCGCAGTGCATACAATTACTTGGAGAAACAAGATAAATTGATCCAAGCAGTATTCATGAAGCTAAACTGCATTTGCTGTCTAGCCTAGATTAAGCATCTCTACAGAGTGCTGTACTGTGCAGCGGTCAGATTTTTAACCTTGAAAAATGACGCCTGAAGGAGGATACTACTGCTTTCCGTGAATTCATGGTAGTGCAAACCCCAAGGAGGAGGAAATCCTGTTTAACCTGAGAGTTGTCCCACAGAAGAAAAAATAGATATAAATTGACCATGAATAAGTTCAGGCTGGGAAATAGGAAGCAGCTCTTAACTAGCAGAGGAGTGATGTTCTGAGACAGCCTACAGCTTGGAAACAGCTGTATGAAAATACTCTTCTTCATACAGGAAGGTACAGTTTTATAAAACATCTGATTTTATTCATTCATAGTTTGGTGTTGATAACTTAGGCTGAATACCCGAGTGCTAGTTTCCTTCAAGTAATTGCTAGATAATTGTCTTAGAGTTACAAATGAATTGCAGTATCCTTTGATTAATCGAGTAAATGACTGTCATATGGAATCTCCAGCAAAGATCTTTATTCTCTGTAATAGAAGTGTATCTGTTTATCATAATTTATTTTTTAACTATTTTTTGAACTTTGTGAGTGATATGCTGTCACTGTAATTTTTAAATGTGGCACAAAACTATCCCATGCAAATTAATAAAAGTAGCAGCCTGCTACTTGGGTGACTTAAGCCACTTGTTATCTCTTGGTTAAATCTTTTTAAGTCATAACTGGTCACCATGACAAGTACCAGGAAGAAGCACTATGTTATAATCTTGGCAGGGACCCAATTGGTAGGCTATAAAGATTGCTTGAAAAGGGGTATTTAAAGTCATACAATCTCTCTATAAAGAGCACTGAACAACTGATATAACAAAGAACACGTCCAGTATATATATGTTTTAATGTCCCAAGAGAGAACAACTTATTCCAACGTATGATAACTATTTTGCTCATTATAGTAATAGATTTACCATTACAAAAAATTGCCCACTGCAGTTAAAAACTAAGCAATGTATTGAAAACCATGAGGCAGTTAAGTCTAAGGAGCAGTTTATCTGGAAGGTGCATTATTTCTATGCTTCCCTAATCACATTACATATTACATACATACACATATTACAGGGGAAGGTCTATGCAGTGGCCTGCATTCCATGTGTTTCTACTGAATTGCAGTGCATTGTGTTTTAAGCTTTAAGTATGCCGAAGATGCAAGAAAACAATTACATGAAAATAATGTATGATGTTTCTTTGCCTTTTTTTATATTTTTAGCCTTTTTGGAGGCGTCTAAAATACTGTAATGCCACTAATTATAATGAATTCTTAGCTTCAGCTGTATTGCTGGTTTGCTTCCTCAACAAAAGTCAGTATACATGAAAGGTATGCATTTTTAGCAAATGTTTGAACTCTTCACATTGTTTTGGTTGGAAAGCTGCTGATATAGTGAGATACTTCTCTTTTTTCAATGTACAAAAAAAATAACTTCTTAAAACACAGGAAAAGGCTAGAAATGGTAGTTTCTTTGACTATGGATGCAGTATGTTTTCAAGCCAACATTGAGTCCAGAAGGTGCTAAAAACATATTCCCAGGACTCCATAGTCTACTTTTGTGTTTTCAGCCCTTCTTTGTCCCTACTTCTAGCCTGTCGGTCTGTCCTTGACATATACGCAAGCCTTCTGAGAACAAAAGGTGGTAAAGCTTCTCCACCAAGATGTGTGTTGTATTTTGTTCGTTGTAAGTAGAAGCATTTGCTCAAGTTTTAGGATAAGTCCTACTGGCACCGTGTGAGCTAGGTGGTGCTACGGAGTTGTTTACACAAACATTTCTTGTGTTTTTCCCTAATGGAAAGCAGCTATTGCACATATACTTCAGTTGTGCTTAACCCACTCCAGACAAAGACTTTTGTTTTAGCACACACATAGCAGTCTATATTAGGCTGTGTTTTAACCTCTTAATAACTGAATGCTTATGTGGCCATGCTTAGATTTCAGTACCCAGCAGAAGATGGGTGAACCCCACATAAAATACTAATAGAGAGAGGTTTTTTTTCCCTTAGGCAACAAAAGGCATCTCATAATTGCTTTTAGTCCTATTGTGCAGTTGCTCACTCTTAAACTTCCATTTCACAGTCAGAAAATGTTTTCTGTCCATGTACTGACCCTGCATTGATATTTTTATAGAAAAGAGACTGCGTAAGAGTTTTCCAATACCAATATTTTTGTTGTAAATGCAATGCCCAGATGTATGCCAAATTACTTGGCATACTTTAGCTTCATATACAGGGATATGGTTAGCTCAGTGGTTTGAGCACGGTGCTGACAACAATGACAACACCGAGGTCATGGGTTCGATTCCCACTCAGTCCCCATGTGTTGCCTGATCTAGTCGAGAGGTGGCATCCCTGCCCAAAACAGGGAGGTTGGACTAGATGATCTCTAAGGTCCCTTCCAGCCTAGGCCATTCTATGATTCTATGATTCTGTGCCCACTCTGTTTCCGGATTTTATAGGCATAAAATCAGTCTGCATAGTCCATGGATTGATATTACTAAAAAGTCAATGGACTGCTGGTTGGAATAGTAGAATTCATCAACTCAGTAGGTGAATTAAGCTTTTCTTTATGTGAACACTTTAATACTTTAATGAAGTCTGCTTGTAGAACTATTTCCTCTGTAAAGTAGTACACAAAAGACAGAGCTTAAAAGTTTCTGCATGGTTTTAAAGTGCTATATTGAAATTGTTTAACGGTGTACATTGCAGTCTTAAAAAATGTATGGGCTACAATGTATAGCCAATGTATAGCCCTTCGACATTTGTAGTGTCTGTGGGAAAAAACTTCTATCTACATTGTGAGTGAAAACCTGGTCTGCTCTTAGGCAACAGAAGAAATGCATACTCCCTTTTGTCCAGTATTGCTGTCTTATGTGATGAAGTATAACATTGCAACATATCTGACAGTCTCAAAACAATAAATGCCTCTTGAGTTTCTTTATTTACTTGATAAAACTTCTGGCCCTAAAGAAATCAGAAGATAATGTCTTTTCATATTATTTTATGGAGGAAAATCTTCACTCTTGGTTACAAAACTAGTGTCTCATGTTGCATGGCAATTATTCTGGGGGACAATATCAAACAATAAACATTTAGCCTCTCTATAGTCTTTTCAGATATGGATGCAATGGATATTAGGTTGTCTACAAAAAGTTTAAAGCTGGTTTAGTGTCTGAAAAGAATTTCTTTTGGGTGAATATTAAGTCTCCAAGGTATTTATCTTGAGTGTCTGGAATGCTAACTGAGTGTATATTTTACTTCCAAACTGAAGATTATTTTTTCATTATTATTATTCTTTGGTTAGATTTGTTTACTTCCAATATGCTTCTATTCTTTTTTTCCCTGCAGATTTCATTTCTGGCCTCTGCTTACATAAGCCAACATCTCTCAGAAGAAAGCTGCTCTGCCCTTGCATCTATTACCCATTACCTTTATCTCTGCCAGTTCAGCTGGATGCTTATTCAGGTTGGTCTCTTAGTGTTTTTCACCCTTTCCCCAAAACCTCTGTAAAAGTACCGATACTTAGAATCTGCTTCTATTATCTTGTAGCATATGTATCTCTGCTATTCAGTGCTACTAAAAAGACAAAACATTAGACTGTCTTTATTAAACTTAGAGTGTCATAGCTCTGAGGGTAAACGTCCAACCCTATAAAGAATTTTTCCAGTAATATCCACTGCAACTGTGTAAGAATTTCCACATCTTGCTTCATGCTGTAAAAATTACTGTCTCAAAACACTGAAGAAATATTTCCATTAGAGTTAATAGCGTTTCTAAACATCTCTTATTTGGTCTTTTGAAACAGACTCTTACAGGTGAAATATGAGTGTAAACTAGGCTGTAATTTTTTGATTCAGTAACATTTCAGTTGTCAGACTTGTGTGATATGACAAACATACCTTCATAAGTTTGCATTAAAACAAGGAATATACACATTCATAAATATTGCCAGAATTTTCATAGAGTCACAGAATCATATAGGTCAGAAAAGGCCTTTAAGATCATTGACCCAGCACTCCCTGAGCACCACATCTACTCAAGCTTTAAATACCTCCAGAGACGGTGACTCCACCACTTCCCTGGGCAGCCTCTTCCGAGCCTTGACAACCCTTTCCATGAAGAAATTTTTCCTAATATCCAATCTAAACCTCCCCTGGTGCAACTTGAATCCATTTCCTCTTGTTCTGTTTCTTGTCAGGTGGGAGAAGAGACTGAACCCTACCTGGCTACAACCTCCTTTCAGGTCATTGTAGAGAGTGAGGTCTCCCCTCAGCCTCCTTTTCTCCAGACCAAACAATCCCAGTTCTCTCAGCCACTCCTTGTAAGACTTGTTCTCCAGACCTTTCACCAGCTTTGCTGTTCTTTTGACATGTTATAGAACAATAAATAGCGTAAAACCCAATTAAACTCATGTGGGAGAGCATGAACAATCAAATCTGTTATGGAAAATTACCAGTTGTAAGTTAGTCAAAATAACAAGTTGTGAGGTTATTTGGAAAATGCATTATCCTGCCCTCAGCTGAAAACGTATATTTAGTACTAATGCATAAATTCTGCCACTTATTTGTGTGTTATTTTAATAACATATTTATTATAGCATACAGCTTTTTATATGCAGCTCCAGACGTTGCGATGCAAATCCTCCAATATGCAGGTTGTCACACCAAACCAGGAATTGCAAATTAGCCTATATCTAAATACAGCTTTCTTTCCCAGTGACATTCATGTGGTATCTGGCATTTTCCTGGTATTATGTCAGAATTACTTTCATTAAGAACCCTAGCAGCCCCTCTGACAGCTGTGCTTGTTGGTCTTAGCAAGCTAAGTACATGATCTGTCATGCTGGAACTGCTCGTAAAAATGGAGCTGCTCTGTCTCTAGTGATAGAAATACTCTTCTTATTGTTTTTTTTCTGGAATTTATGCAGTTAGATATGTTAAATATTCTTGTCAATGGATGTTACTTTCTATAGTCTCAATAGAGAAGTTTTTCTGCTGTACTTCTCCTTCACCTAGCTTGGCTTACAACTTTCTCTTAGGTTAACTTACCTAAATTATTTTGTGAACTGTAAATTACATCCTAGTTAAGAGCTGCTCATTCACTTCATTCCTGAATTGCTTCACGTCTCTTGAATATTCACTATTTTGCACCAAGTAATGCTTTTAAGTTGCTGCTTTACTGGGATATCTCATGTTTTGACTACCTGGTGTTTGACAGTGTTTCATCTTCCCATCCTATGTGCACTGCATTACATTAAGTTGCAAAAGGTTTGCTATTTCTAATGCTTGCTCTTCCAAGGATTAATCAATTACAACTACAAAAAATTGTATGTCTGTTAACAGTTAGTCATTTTTATAGCTGTAGTTGAAATCTGTTATTTTTGTTGGCCAGGTCCAAACCACCTTCACATCCCATTGCATTTAGTGGAGCCTCAGGCTTGTGTTAGTCATAAAGACTCTTCATGCAAATCTGAGGGTACAAAGATGCTTAAGAGGTGATCCTTGACAGCCTGCTGAGTGATGAACTAAGAGCTGCCTGAGTAAAACTGAGAGTGAAGGAGATTGCCCTATTTTGGGGGTGCAGGTCTTCAGATGTGAATAATTCCTGAAGTTTGAAACACCCCAAAGGGAAGAAATGATCTGAAATAATAGATCAGCCCAGTCCTCAGTTACAATTTACTCCTCTTGACTGAGAATTGATTCTGAATTTATTTGAAGAAGCAATGCCAGGACACTAAAGGAGTGCTGGGGACATCTCTGTGCTTGAACCCGTCCCCATGACAGTATTAGAAAAGCTTGTGGATCCAAGGGAAAATCAGACTGATTTGGGAAGGCTGGATGATACTGCTGTCTAAGTGGCAGCTTTAAATGTCTGAGAAATTAATGTTTTTAGTTCTCAGCATGGTATACTTAATGCACATGATTTGGAGGGCAGGATTAATAATGTAAAATGTGACTCAAAGACTTCTGTCTGGGAAACAGCAAAATTACATGAACAGATTCTGCACCACTCATGCAGGCATTCTGCCCTCAGCATAGTGCATATTCCTGGTCACCAACGCATTTTATACAAGTGTACCAGTATCAGACTCAAGCACGGCATACAGAAGTGGGTGACTGTGGTAATCGAGTGTAAGCATCATGCAGCTATGTTCAGATACATGGAACTGAAATGTCCAGTAAATACAGACCATTTTAAGCAATCTGAAAGTGGCAGCAGAAGTCTATAGGAATACACAGATTTAACAGGACAGTTGGACCTGTACAGATTCAGTTCTGCAGTCTCGACCAAAGATTTTCTTCCCAGGCTCTAGGACAACTTCTTTGCCTTTTTGTCCTGATCTTTTCATCTTCTCTGTATTGCTAGGTACACTAACCATCTTTAGCATTTTTTCATATTTTAATAGTGCTTGCAACATTAAAATCTATAGCTTTTTCTTCTAATTCTTTTCCCTTTTTTAGCTTCTCATATCTGTAGGCTTACATTCAATGTCAGTACCTGTACAACATATTGACTGAAATGCAGGAATGAAAAGGACCTCAGAGATCACCTGGTCCATTTTCAGAGCCAGAACAAAGCCACATCAAATCATCCTTGCTTGTCTGATTGCTCCTGTCTCTTTTTATTACACTGTCTTTTTTTTCTTGAGATTTTTGTAAGTTGCAGAATGTTAATAACATTACCCATCTGTTTTAGGATGAGGCTTTCTTGACTGCAGAAGGAAAGGAGTGAACAGTATCCAAGACTCTGTGCCCACAGGGTAGCTTAGCCTGAAATATTTGCCTTATACTAATGTCTGAAATTGAGAATTCTTCATCCTGACAAATGTTCCTTCCTAGAAATGTACGTTGCTACAGCATAAGCCTGCATTTTGAAATTGCAGCCTGTGCTTTTATCTTAGGAGCACGCACTAAGGATACCTATCTGTATTCTGTTTTTCTGCCCACGACAAAACTGTAGTATGACAATCATTTATCAGGAAAAATAATTTGCTTCTTTTAGCATTTTCTCACTTGATACCAATAAAAATATTACCAAAAAAAAAAAAGTTTAAATCTATCTTATGAGGAAAAATTTAAAATTGAGTAGTTCTCAATAGCCAGTTCTGACATAGAGTAAAATTATGGGAAAATGTGACTATTTGTACTTTTTTGAGCCATTGTTACAATGGAGTAAATCAACAACAAAAGTGGCAGTTCAATAAGCAAACCAGTTTGAATGTCATGAGCCTGCTGTCACCCATACCTGAATCTTCCTCCTTTGTGGATTTAATGGCACCTTAAATTTTCTATAAATCTATAGTAGACTTATAAGACAAGTTCTTATCTTACAATAAATTTAATGCGTATTTTTTAAGAATTATTTATGGCCTGCTTAGCAGCTTCGAAAAAGGAATACTATAAAAGTGAGCAACAATTCTGAAAATAAAAGCTGTGGCCATTCCTAAAAAGAAGGAAGAAGAATAGAAGTTTTCCCACTGAATTGGGAAAAACTGTATTTAAAATATTTTGCAGCTAGTATTTACCAGATATCCACAGATTATCAGCACAGATAAATGAATTAATAAAGAAAGAAAGAAACAAAAGCACACCAGATTTGGGACTGTAATTTGAATTAATTGCCTCACTCTGAAAGCAAAAAGCCTTACTGAAGTTTGCATTGTCTCATTAGAGTGTTATTTGGATCCATAATTGTTTTGCATTCTGTATCAGAACAATCACAAATCGTACATTTGTTCTTCCACCTGAGCAGCTGGGAAATGTTTTATTCTTCTTCAGAACTGTTTATTGTTGCGGCATGGCAACAGGAAAGAATTTGCTAAAATTAGCTCCACTATTTGTATTTCATTGATTAAATTTTGGAACATCAAAAAGGAGTTGAAGACAAGAAATTATAATTATCAAGATAGTAACATTAGTGCACAGGAAATGGTGAAATATCCAAACTTGCTCACATCTCTGCAGCAGTGCGGGCATTAAAGTATTCTTCTGTGATAAGTGAGGTGAGATAGGTAAATATGGCTAAACAAACACAGAGCGAGGACATGAGGTACAATTTCTTGGATGACTGAGAACAATGTCCACCAGATTGTAAGAATTAGTAGAACCAACAACCCCTGAGCATAATGGCATAAATCAGTTCAAGGGTTTTGCTGTCTGGAAATGCTCACAGTGAAGCACAGCCTAGTCAGCACTTACAAGGGCGTGTAATTTGAAGAAGATTTATTGGCATAGGGTGACAAACTGATTCTTGAATGGGTTTTCAATCCCTTGTTGAAGTTATGAGAGGAAGGGGCATTGTAGGAGAGCAATCAAATCTTTCCACAAACTTTGGATTTGTTTTCTAAACACTGTTTTCATCTGCTTCATGTTTTCTTCCTGCGAATATCCAGCAATATAATTAATAGTTTTTCTGTGTTCTTTCAACCTACACAGGACACTTATATGGTAGGATTTTTTTGGTGTTCTTTTAAGGAAAGCAAACTTTGCCTTTGTTCACAATCACCAAATGAAAATAGAAAAGGCCATACATAATTAATATAATTATATACACAAGATATATTTAAAAATGTCATTCTCTAAGTAAGAATTTAAAATGGTTACTGAACTTATATTTTTTTAAAAAACGAAATTGTTGGCATACGCAATGTGCTTTATGATTCATGATAGAAAGTATTGTGTATTCCTGCTATATAAATCACAGAAAAAAACCCCTGTAATGATGATTAACTGATGAGACTTACTTACATAAGGAATCCACAAACCATTAATTAAGTACTTGATTGTGAAACTGCTAGACAAATTCTTGGCTAAGGGGAAGCTGCCACATTTCACAAATGCATATAATAGCTTTGCTGTTGTTGCCGTATATGGGTTTTACCTATCCTAACAATAGACAGCTGCAAATTTAGCATATATATCAACATTTATGTTGATTTATATGCTAAATTCCTATGTAAACAATGAAGAGAGATGAATGTGGTTGGGTATGGATCAATAAGTGCCTGAAGATATCTGTCCTCTCTCCAGTGACTGTCAAGACTGGATAGAGGCACAAGCTTGAATTAGATACCCTCCAGACAGAAAAAGATGAAAATACTGGTGTGATTTAGCAATATTATATGTCAGTCTTTTCTGTGAAGGCACGGGAATTCCAGAAGAAAGCTACTTTTGCACCACAGAGATATTTTTGCACAGCAAAAGAAGTGTTTTCTGCTAAACAGTGTGTCCCTTCCTCTCTGATAGTCTAATCCCAAATCTAGCAGTTATATAAATAGTCATACTTCTTTCATAATCAGTCTCTTTTGATTACTTAAGAGAAGAAAATGAGAACAAAATATTTATGTTGAAAAATGTTTATATATACACATATGCTGGGACAGAAATGCTCTGTATTATAACTTTCAGAGTTATTTGTTTTTTTGAAGATAGCTAATCATCCAATAAGTCTACTGATTAATACTCTGCTTTATTCTTCAGGCTGTTAATTTCTGGTACGTCCTGGTGATGAATGACGAACACACAGAGCGGCGCTATCTGCTTTACTTCCTTTTGAGTTGGGGTCTTCCAGCTTTTGTTGTGATCCTGCTTTTAATTATCCTGAGAGGAATCTATCATCACAGCACAGCGCAGATTTATGGTCTTGTCTACAGTGATCTGTAAGTTTTCCTTTAAAAAAACATGAGCTAACTATTGCATCCTTTATATTGTTTTGTGTTTAGTTTTCTTGCTCATGGTGGGGTGGGTGGGGAGTAGGTGACATGTAAATACTGCCAAATGCAGAAAGGGGCAAGGAATTTCCTTGTTTGGTGGAGATGAAGCCACTCCGTCACACACGTGCAATGCAGCACTTTCCGTGCAATTGGCCTTTCCTCCAGTTTCTCCACAGTTCCATCCCGGGCTGAGCACTGGCAGAGCCAGCGTGAGCATGTCCGTTTTGCGCGTAAATTATTTATTCTTTTCTGAGGCTGTGCAATTCCAGGGTAAAGCACAGCAACAGCTGCTGCTGCAGAGGTGAGCAGAAGACCATGTTTTTCTTCCATTTCATTTCTGTGTTTAAAAAAACCACACCAACAAAACAAGCCTTAAACCCTCATCTCTTAGATTATTGGATATATTCTCTGCTAAACAATATTACTACTTTATCATGCCATATAGATTTCCTGAAGAATTGCTCTTGGATTATGGAATACATTATATTCAAAACTGTTCCAGATTTGAGCATTGCTATAATGCCAATAATAAACACAGCCCTCTTAAAGCTATATATATAATGTTAGAAAACTGTCCTAATTAAAACAATACATCTTCACAGAACTTGAGACGTTTCAGTGGAAAAATCTACAGATAAGTATTTTTGCTCTCCTTCCCTACCTATTTTACTCTGGCCCCTTTTCTGGCAAGGCTTTCTAGGATACAGGGCTGTTATGCTTATTCACTTTGTGTTATAATTACATGCTTCATGTGCAGGAAAAAAAGTAAACACACAACTTTTTAAAGCAATAGAAGAATGTACAAATTCTTTTTATGAAAACTTCTTAGTTAGGTGCTTGCAGAATCGATCCAAATCATTCTGGCTTTAATGAAAGAGGAAGATATGGGGTGCAAAATTCCATTATAACTGAACAAAGTTCAGTACAGTGGGTTTTTTGTCATACAAAGGGAATTACTGAGAGAAGCAGATACTGGAATTCAATAACTGTGTTTGGTATATGTGTTTACATATATATATGTGCATTTATAAGTATTACCTGTTCATATACATATACATATATATATATATATATATATGATAAGCAGAGATACATGATTTAGATCTAAATGAGCTACGTTGGGTACTACAAGCTGTCTATCCATGTTTACCCAATGTTTAGCCCCACATTAATAGACATTAGCTCTCAACTCAGAAGGACATCTGAGGTCCACAGCAGCAGATGATTTCTGCTACTCACCCTCCACCAGAGAGTGCTACATAGCTCTGTGCTATCCTATACACACAGATATTTATTCACAGAACATGGTGAACAAGAGTACTGTATTTTACTTCATGGTAAAATGCTTCTCTATGCGTAATGAACACAATAAATGTGTGTAGCATAATCAAGTCTTCTGATTGCAATCAGACAGTGTGCTGATTGTATCGTTACGCAGTGAACCACGGTTTCACAACTGTTTTCTTTTGATGTCCATATCTCATTCTTCTAAAAAGAAGGAGAAGTCCCCAAGTTCAGATAAAATTATTAAGTTGAGGAAAATTATTCAGTCCAACTCGTCTGCCCAAATTAAATATAAAACTTTCTCTCCATGTTATTAAAGTGGGAAAGTGCCAGAAATTGCCCAAAGCTCAGTGAGTGTGAAGCTTATTCCAACTCAGTCAGTGTGAGCACTGTAAGGAGATATTGCAAGGATTTTCATAAATAGCATCGATGCTAATTCCTAATGTGAAGAGCATTTTAAAAGTTGCTCTTTATTATACAAAGGGGGCTTTCAAAGCCAGGGAAGAGGATGGATCAAGCTGCATCTCTTGGTTTGTTTTCTCCAAAAGAGGATGTAGTAGTGGAAAAAGTAACACAGAGATTTCCAGAGTGAATGTCATTACATACTAACTTCAGAATGAGCCTCTGAAATAGTATGAGAACAACAGTGTGCTGCTAAGGAGCTCATTTCATGTGAGAGCTGGGACATTGGTTAGAGTAATAAAAGCAGTGAGGTCTGTTATCTTAGTTCTCTTCTATCACTCCTTCAGGCAACTTATTTTTGCATTATTGTGCTGCCTGACTAACTGTTTTGTTCCTATCCAGGTTGTCATGGGCACGATTAATGGCCAACAGGATATCTGTGCCAAAAGAACTTCATTTTATGCTTGTAATAAACAAAAAAATTTATTTGAGCTGTGTTGGATTTCGTGCTTCAAAATAAGTATTATGACTGGGCCTTTGCTCAGATATAAAAAGTGCTACACACAAATGCATAGATTTTGTACAATAACTCTTATAACATGTCACAGTAATTATTTTCATAAATAGTGGAGTTTATGTATGGCATGAACAGCTCGCTGCTTGGCATTATGTGATTTTTTTTATGATACTGGTAAATTTGTCCATATCAATGCCATCAAATAGCTTTTTTTTTTTTTTTCAGTCATACTCCTCTCTTTCCTAATTCCCCCATTGCTCATCTCAGGAGGTGAAAAGCTGTTTGAATAGGACCAGAAAAGTTGCTGATGAAAGCATAACTTTGATGAAAGAAGTAATGATAAGGTCATTTGCATAGGGTGGGTCTGAATGGAGGAAGAGAGGTATGTGTGGATAACTGTAAAGAAAAATGTGGAGGTTCTATGAATATCTGCTACAATACCTTCCCCTGGGAAAGTAGTAAGATTTCACCCCCTCTTAAAAATATGCGTTAATTCTTACGTCTTCTTTTAAGAAAGAATAAAAAGTTAATTCACATGCAGTCTATAACTGCATCTCTGATTAATTTCTGTGTATAATAACCATTGGCTTGACTGTGTCAGGAAACTTGAAAGTGAGGACATTCTCTGTGTGCAGCTGACTTGTAGAAAGGGCTTGGATAGGCATTTGCTATCTATTTTTTTCTTAGTTTTTGTGTTATGGTAAAAATCTTACTTGAAGGGTTGTAAATTGAAGCTCTAATGTGTCTCTCAATTTCAAGTGTATCATCTGCTCTGGTCAGCATGGCACTCATGCTCTAAAACTTCTATCCTTGCTTAAGAATTGACATGATAGCTGAGGCGTTAGTGTGTATTAGTGACAAGGCAGGTGTAAGCTCCTTTCAGCTGGCTAATAACTGAAATTTGAATTAAGCACTGAACTAGATGGTTTAATATCACTCTAAAAAATGCACATTATCCTTCTATATTTCTGAGATTTTAAGTCATACTGACAATTTTCCAACTCCTTAAGAGTTTGCTGCAGTCTCTGTCTTGCTAGTCTCTATCTGAAATATCTTCTAAGGACACAAATTCTATCACTTAGGCATATGCTATTTTTAAAAAGCATTTCCTTTTGTCATTTCTTATTACACTGAATGTCACCAGGACTTTGTGTTGTGACATAAGTAGATACCTCAGGATAACCTTTCTCTTCCATTTGTTTTGTGTTTTCCTTTCTTATCTCCTATCTGATTGTCTCTTTCAGGATTATAAACCAAACCTGTAACTGCTGTTTATTTACAGGAATCATTAATGCCCTTGCACACTTTAACACCCTTCTCCTTTTGAGAAAAATTTTTCTTATTGAATAACAAAACTTATGGACACGTCAATTCACAATAAGACAAGAGTTCATCTTAAAATCAAATTCCAAAGCTCACTGTGGTTCCCAAGCTTCACAAAGTTCAGCATCTGCTCTTGCCCTGGTATATACAGCTCACCAGTCAGCCTAATTTCTGAAAATATTTTAGTTAAAATTCTCAGAGGGAATTTAATCTAAGCAATATGTTTAAGATCAGTAGCGTATTTCCAATAGGTCTCTTAAAATACAAAGACACAGTTCATCCAGTGTGGTGGAAAACATATGGAGGCAAACTGAAGCTGTAGGTATTGATAGAGATGTAAAGTGCAGTGGCGAGATGAAGAGAGAAATGTGAAGAATTACAGAAAATATAGTTTCTACCAGTTTCATACCGGTCTCATTAGTCATTACTTTGAAGAAAATTCGTTATTTTGAAGAAAAATGTCAGCAATATATGTCTATCACTTATCTTTAGAGGGATTGCATCACAGGGGATTTACAGACTGCAGGGAGTTCGGAAAACCTACTCAGGTATAGATAAAAAAACCTCAAACCAGTGAATGGCTTCAGACCAACAACAATTCAGTTTTGGCGGAAGCTGGGTTTGGGTTCATGACACCTTGTAATTCTCTTCCACTTATGAAACAAGCAAGCAAAAGAACTTCTAAAATTGGAATCCTTGGCAATAAAGTAGCTTACTATTTTCTTATATAACCCTGAAAGTCTAATCATCTACACTTGCACACAAGTAAAATTTCAGTGCCCTTTGAAGTCAGTGGAACCACACCTATTTGCAGGGTTTTGCCTTAAGTCATCTGATTTTGAGATCAGAGGCCAGGATTATTTAATTACAAGTATCGGATTTTGTTCACAAACATGAGTTTAAAGGTTTGATGTGCTGCGCTGACTGGACTTGTGCCCAAGAGATTGTCCAGAGCCGTAATAGATGTTGTAAAACAAATGTACTACTCTAAAATTGGCCAGAATTACAGCTTAGAGGAGCTTGAACATTTAACTCACTTGAGTGGTTTGGAAACTCTTACCTACAATAGCGTTAAAGTATGCTTTTATAAACTTGAGAAGTTCTTTTGCTGCAGTTTTAAGCTCAAGCTTGACTAAACTTTCATCTTGAAACCAAACTTATTTAAGAAGGCCAAAGGATTGTTTTTATTAGAGTATATACTGAAACAAGTAACCTTTGAAAAGGAGAAAACTGAAAGTGATTAGATATGACAGAATACAAATTTAAAATTTTATAAACCAATATCTCCCTGCCTACTGTGTCCTCGCAAAAGCTGGTCAAGCTGTTTTTCAAGCATGGCTTTTATTTGAAGCAAAACATATTTTCCTCTACTTCCCAGAATGGGTTCTTTTGGTGATTTCTGCGATGTGATTGCTCTTTGCACTTTTAACAGCTCTTTTTGCTCTGCCAGTTCCTCAAAGTGTCTCTGTTTTAGGAGGATTGTTTATTTGGCCAAAGGAAGAGCCATCTCCGCTCTCCGCATCTCCGCTCTCAGTAGCTCTCACCTGATTCATTTATTTTCCTCTTTAAAATCCCCTGTGACAAAGAGACCGAGCACAGAATTACCTCCTGTACTGTTACAATATCTTAAAGTTATAAAATATTTCAGAGAAAGTGATGTGATAACATCTCACAGTGGAGAAAAGCTAAACTGAATGTTCTCACAAATATATCTCCTTTCTATCACGTCATCGGTCATGATGGTATCTATGAAAAATAATGAGAAAAGATTGTCCAGCTGAATTCCTTTCTAGAAAAAATTAAACCTTTCTATCTCCTCTGCAGTCTAGCCCAAGGCAGAGGTTTTTCCAGCAAAGTCACTGCATCTGTGACTGTGCAGACACATCCAGGGGACAGGAGAACACAAAGCTACAGAAGCTGGAAATTATGAACTTTTTTGTTCTATGACTGAGAGTTACAGCTCCCGCTGTGACTCACGCTCTCTGAATCACGCTCTCACACATGGGCACAGCACGGGGCACGGAGTAACGTCCAGGAGCTGTGGCCAATGTTGTTTGGATAACAAACTTCACAGAAAATGCCTTGCTCTGCCACGTGGATAGAAATGCATCGAGGGCACGTCGAGTATCCTCACGTGTGAGGAGATGGACCCCGGTTTCGCACGAAACAAGCAGTGCCCTTGCGTGGTGCAGCAAAAGTGCTAGCAGGGTGGCAGGGTTGGCATCGCTTCTGAGGAAGGGGGAGGCTTGAAAGAAGCAGAGACCTGTAAAAGTTTGTCCTGGTTTGGGCTAGAACGGAACCAATCCTCTGGTCAGTGATTTTATTTTTCCTCTAACTCTCTCTGAAGTGACTGCACTTTCTGAAGTTAATGGCGGGGCTTTTTTTCCTTTTTTTTTTTTTTTTCAGTGTCTGCTTGATATTTGCAGTTACCCCCAAGGAATAATACATTTTAAATATATTAAATTATTTTCTCATTGATATTATTATCTTTTTATTGTTACTGTTTCATTAAAACTGTTTTAATTTTCTATTCCAATCCACAAGTCTCACTCTCTTATTCCCATTTCCTACCCACTTTTGCGGAGAGGCCTTAATAGAGAGCATCTGTCATGTGTTTAATGTCCAGCCCAGCCCTAACCTGTGACAATGATTTCACCCTGCTTGTATATCTGGTGTTACAAAGTACATAAAAGCTGCACATGATGAGAAATATTTACTTTAAAGTCTTACAAGGACTGGAAGTTTTAATGATAAGGCACATCAAAATTTTCCTAAAAAAATAATTTTTAACTCAAAGGAGTAGGTGGAAGGATGGGGACAGTACAGGCTCAGGGCTCAACCTAAGACCTAATAATTCATGATGTGTTTTCTAACTACTTCTCCAGGGTTCATTTGTTTTGACCACAGAATCACAGGTTGAATCACAGAATCACAGAATGTCAGGGGTTGGAAGGGATCTCAAAAGATCATCTAGTCCAGCCCCCTGCCAGAGCAGGATCACCTACAGCAGGTCACACAGGAACATGTCCAGGCTGGTTTGAATGTCTCCAGAGCAGGAGACTCCACACCCTCCCTGGGCAGCCTGTGCCAGGGCTCCGGCACCCTCACAGGGAAAAAGATTTTTCTAATATTTTTGTGGAACCTCCTATGTTCCAGCTTGTGCCCATTGCCCCTTGTCTTGTCATTGGACGTCACTGACGCTGTGGTAAAGATAAAATCTTCCTGAAGCAGATTTCCAGACGCTACTTCTTTTGTTAAGTTTTATTTCAAGGACTACAGCCCCACAAATTCTAATCATTTACAAGGAGGACCCCATAAACCTCAATTATATGTTACAGGTAGAGCCGTGCTTTCTTTCTAACTGAACACCTGCCAGGCTGGTGCACTGGTGGTTAACACAGACAAAATACTGGGTCTCACCAAACTGCATGATGGTCCCACTGCTGGCGTGCATTCTGGGCACAGATCCCTGGCTCGCTAGCTGTTCCCTAAAATGGAGCCCTGCTTTCCTAAACCCAAGAACTTGTGCCACTACCAGTAACAGGAGTTTTTCGGGATGAGAGAACCAAATATTTGGATGATGTCCCCCTTCCCATATTACTTCAAAAGTGCTGAATTTAGTCCCGAGTCTTATAAAAATATGTTTGAAACAACAGACTTTTACAGGCAGGAATAGCTAAGAAAACAGATAGGAACAGCCAGAAAAAGCATTCAGGGATTTTAATTGAACTGTCAGACGTGCTAAGAGGAAAAGGTTTGTATGGCGAATGGACATGGAATTCCCATTCCCTAGTGCCTTTATATTCTACTGGACTTGGAAGTGTTTCCCCTCATAGTTCTCTCTTTCCAGCTTGTGCTTCCTTCTATCTCAGTTTTTTCCACCTCCTTTCTCCTCAGCTCACTGGCAAATCATCTAGGATTTCAAAGGTTTTTTGCAAGATACTGTTGATAAAGCTCAGCCCAGAGTGATGCTCGAATGTCTGCATGTGAGGCCAAATGCTGTGTCGACCACTCAGCTGAAGCAGCAGGGAGGAAAAAAGCATTTTTCACTGGCTGATTTCTCACCATTCACCATTTTGCCCTTCTCGGCAGGGTAAATTAGCCCATGCTGAGCTCTGTGCTACCATAAGAGAAATGTTTCTGATGAACCAGAGCTTCCTGACTTATGTCTGCACAGCACCACAATGTAGACATTCCCATATATATATGTATATATGTACAGACACTGGTAAAATTACCTTACTTCCCTGACCTATTTCAACATTTAAGAAAGCTCAACGTTTGGCCTTTTTGTACTCTGTATTTGTGCTTTACTTTCTAATCCTCCTTTATTTCCAGTCAAGCTGCCTAATGTGCTACCCACTGCTAACGATAATTTTAAAATATCTCAGTGCTAAATGTGATGGCTTTAATTACCTTTTATTTATCCCTCATTACCAACATATGTTTTCAGTGGAGAGACATAGTTGGGGGCGGAGGCAGGGGGTTGAGTTCTTTTTATATCTTTGCAAATATTTACAGTTAATGTTAAGCAAATGTTAGCCCATCAGAACGTCCGTAATCACTGTGTTTTGCTTTTAAAGCATTAAAATAAAGGAAGATAAATTCTGGCTGATGTGAGTTACGGAATTTTGTAGACTGAGTAGAGAAAAGTACTTGTTATTAAGGGAAAATTCCCTACCACTGTTACACTCTGACAAATCAAGGTAGTTTTAAAGGATTGCAAGGACAGGGTGTTGGAGGTGAGTGTTGTACCCACAGATGACCTTGGGGGCCAGGTTCAGATGAGGGGATTTTTGTGCTGAAGCAAAACTCCAGGAGCTTCTCTGAAGCCTGTGGAGTACTATGGCAAGAGTAACAGAGAACATCTTCAGGGCGAGGGCTTGCATCCCTGCAACTCCCTGATTGCTTTTGACAGTTCCGTATTTCCTTTCAGGTTGTGTAAGAAATTAGCAAGGTAGTCCCTCCTACTTTATGGTCTTTAATTAGCAGAATACCACCTACCGCTACTAAAAAAAGCTCATTCTTGGTTTATGTTTCCCAGCAGTTCAGAAAAGCCTTTATCTGGTATCCCAGAGTATAGCAGGAAATGCTAAAATAAGCTACAGTGAGATCAATACCAGCAACTGGCTCTGACTACATCAACGCTGACATGCTGTTTATAATAACTATATATTTCTAACCTCTTGTACTTGATGTCCATAAAAAGAGTAGAAGAAAAAATTACCTTTTTTTTTTTTCTTGTAACTTCACCATAGGACTGTTCTGCAATAGCTCATTTTTCTGCTCACATTTTAGCTGTGTGAAGTACACGGGCACTGACTAGTCCAGCGAGCAGCTTTGGAAGGAAAACTCTCTGCACTGTGTAGCTGCAGAATTAAAAGCATATCTCACAAAACTCTGCTGAGATACATCTGAGAAAAAAGAACACAGCTTTAGAAGACTGGTTTGTATTAGTAGTATAAAATTTGATTTTTGATATGGCTTATACATATCCAGTATGTCTAATAGAGAAGCTGCAGTAGAAACAGTTGCAGTGCACACTTATCCTGCGTATTTATTATGCTGCAACAAGACGTGCACATTAAAAGTGTGCATACTAAACACTGCTCTGAAGCAGGACAGAGAAACAAGAACTTTTGCATGACATTTTTGCTATTCTTCATGACAAAGGGCAGTACTGTGAACATCAGCATCATTTGTGTTTGACAGTTTGCATATGGAAACATCTCTTTTCAGGTAAATTTGCATTAAAGTCTTCAGTTTAAAGAATGGATAGAAAAAGCAAGCTAGTTAGGAGTGTCTGACCTAAAAGCTACTACAAGGGAAATATTTTTCTTGCATGTGAGAAACTGTTATAAATAGTAAAAAAAAACCAAACCCACACCCAAAAAAGTAACTATAATAATAGGTCACTGTTCCAAAGGCATTGACAATGCATATGCGGAGGAAGTCTTACACGCAAACAGGAGCAAGATAATTAACTGAAATCAGACACATAACTCCTTAATATAATTTTAAAGTTCCAGTGTTAGCAAGAACCCCGCTCTAGGAGATTTCCACAAAGTTTCTCCCAGCTTATTTTTCTGGTAAATGCTGACAGCTACAACTCTTCTGAGACTTCACATTCTGTGATTCTGTGATTCTGGGATGATCTGTCTGGGAACTCCAGAGCTTCCAGTGCCTTGGAAGCCTAAACTGTATTAATGCAGCACTTCTGCTAGGTCCTTGCTGCTTCTGCTTTGGTAACTGGTGCTTCATTAGTATTTACTTTCACAGGAGGAGAAAAAACAGTAAAAAATCCAAAGTATAAAATTGTTTGGAGAAATTTCCAGAGTGTGGTATAATGAGAAGACTGAAACTCAGTAGGCCATATTCTAAAACAACAGCAGATGACATTTTGGGTTCTCATTATAGAAAAGCATTGCTTCGCCATTTTATTTTTCCCTTAGCCAACTACTTAGCTCCACAGTAACAACAGCAGTAGAGAAAAACAAGGAAATTGTTTTTTGCTTTATTATGCAATAGGGCTGGTTTATTGACAGGACTGTTGTTGCACACATTGACTCAAACTGAATCTTCTGAAGATCCTGTTCTTTGCTGTTTCAAAACAGCATCTTGGCACTTCTTCATTCTTTGTTTGTGGTGGGCTGGATTTTCCCCACTGTTTTCTATTGTTGGTAGCAACTCTTTGAGTACCTCCATTAATGAATATGCTGCTACTCATAATAAATTTTGACATGTGAGTAAGGGTGATAGGGTCAAATTTCTAGCAGCAATTCCCACTGCTGTAGAGTTGTTTTTCATGAAAATGCTGGGACAATCTGTCCAAGTGTAAACAAGAACGAGCAGGCCTTGGCTTGTTTTCTGGCAATTGTAGGATGTGCTGCTTTCTGAGTTTACATTTCTTAACTAAAGTTGTCTAACTGTGCTTTTGTTACCTTTTTCCCCTTCTTTTTCTCCTCTTCTTTTTTTTTTTCCTCCTTCTTTTGCTGCATAGTGGAAAGAAGCTAAAAGAAAACAAAATAATGACAAGGGTTTGACTGCTACTTTATCATTCTATAAAATCTGGAAAAAATTGTTATTAAACATTTTGCATTTTATTTGAAACTCAGATTCAGTAAAACGAGGAATTATATATGAATTAAAAGCTACGAGCCTGTCTCGGAGCTAATCTGCAGGAGATGTAAACTGATTTAAATTCGCCAAACACAAGCATGGCTTTCCTTTTCATTTATGCTGAACAACATCCACAGCAGCAGTATGAGCAGTAAGAGATGCCTTGGGTCATTCATTTTCCCATCACCCCGATGAGGTGACAGAGGCCAAGTAGAGCACTGAGTCAAAAGGGGTCAGTTTTAGCTGTGTTATCCTTTGGGCTGTAATACTCGATTTCAGAAAGTCTCAAAATGTAGTTGTGCAAGTGGGTGACTTGTTTCATAGCTGTATTGACCTCTTTGGGGAAGCTTTTATGATTCATTTGAGATTTGCTTGCCTGGACCCATAAGCAGATGATATTCAGCATTCCAGAGAAAATCCCCTATTTTCTTTTGAGGAAAAGTCATTAAAGAAAAGTAAAAGTAATATAATTGTGTAATGTTTGAGGTGCAGCTATGGGGAGAACACCTTTTTTTTCCTTTTTTTTTTCCCCCCCAAGATAATTCCGTGGTGTATAGAACCCTTCTCAATCAACTGTTTGCTAAAATTATAGTATGAAAAGTGGGGTTTTTTGCTGATTCTAGTTCTTGCATCCCATCTCTTCAGTAAGTAGGGCAAACTGAACCAAGAATCTTCCACATGTGGTCCAAATCTGTGTAATGGTCACCATGGATGAAGACCACATCTAACAGTAAAATAATCTCTGGAACAGCTGGTGGAACATCAGAGCCATGGGTTTGCGAAGGACTTGCACAACACAAAGAGAATTGAATTTCTTGCAGAGGAGGACAGAGGTGTGAGGTCAGGTTGCAGCTCCAGATGGACAGGTATTTTTGGGGCAAAGGCTGAGGATTTTGCGCAGGGGCTGTCCCATGTCTCTGCTAGAGGTGCCAAGCAGGACTGTCTTTGGCATGCTCAGCTGCAAGAAACCAGCTTATTTCAAAGCCTGTTTCTGCAGCATGCTGACGCTGGCTAACAAAGCACAGCCTCGTAAAATCCTGTTAATAAACAGCAATTTTGTTTAGCCACAGAAGCGCCAGGAGCCGAGAGCCAAGCTACACCAGGTGCATTATCTGCAGTCTCAGCAGATGCAGGGCTGTGGATAAAGGGCACTGGGGGCGCAGACCCGCCCCTCTGTGGGTTGAGATGTTGTTTTTTTCTTCAGATTGCTTTGTGAGGGAAGAAACTGGTACTTCCTTCAGAGCAGCGAGGCTGAGGGTTTCCGCTGTGCGAGATGTCCTGCACATACTGTACCGAGAGCTGCAGAGGGGAGGGAGGGTGTAAGCAACACCCCGAAAAGCCCCAACGTGCAAGAACCCTACGCATTGCAAAAGCCTCTGTTAGCATCCAGAGATGGAGGTTGTCTTTGCTGCGTTGCTGGGAGGTGAGAGCTGAGGCGACATTTTGGAAAAAAAAGCAAACAAACAAACCCACCAAACTAACTCTCTCGTAACAGGAAGAGTTGCCTGTGGTTCACTTATCAGAAAGAACATTTATTTATATTACTGTTCTTTGCTTATCAGTAACAGCACCAACATAACTGTAAAAGTTCAGCAAACACTGTATTAAGTTAAAAAAGTAAAGAGACAATTCTTTATAAATGCTACTGCATTTTGTACATTACCTGATGTTTTCCTAGCTTTCCTAAATGTCTTATCTTACTGGTAGAAAGCCTATGTATTTTTAGCAAATTTAGCTTGTAAATTAAAAAAAGGATTTTTTTTTTTTCAGAACTAGAAGCAACAGGAACTGGCATTTAAATAGCTCCACATGCAGCTCATGCAGAGAGAAGTGTAATATTTACAACTATTCTGTCTTTCACTTTAATTTTCAGAGGTGCTTTACACATAACATTATTCTTTCGGTCTGGAACACACTAGTACTAGAGAACTTTTTGCGTTATTAAATCTTAACAGCAGAGTGCTAGGTTTTTTTTTTAAAAAAAAGTGTTTAATCATCATGAAACCTTTAATTTTGATACAGGTAGCATTTAGGACCTGAGTATTTGCATTTAGGACCTGGTTCTCACAGCTGCCTACAATTAGAAATAGGCAAAATATGTCTAGTAATAATAAGTACATATGTAAATATCATTTTAAAATGTTAAAGTGTCTAGTTATAAATTTCCCATATGTAACGAATATATTTCCAATTTTTTTTCTGATAAAACCAGAATCTGAGCTGATTTGTACAGCTCTACTGCGACTTGATTTAAGAAAATCAGAGTTTGGTTTTAAATTTGATACAATCCATGTAATTTGGCCAACTTGAGTTTGTCTGCAAGTCTTTAAAAAAAAAAAAAAACAGACAAGGATTTTCCAGTGAATATAGAAATACAGGTGGGCATCCACATCATGCTGAGGTGGTGTTGCCTCATGCACATATAAATCACATAGCTCTCTCCTGGTTATTTTGACCTACTCTCTTTTTCCAGAGCAGTCCTCCCTCCAAAAAACCCAAGTAATCTGTTTCCTGAGGGGAACCTCTTGCTAAAAGAAACCCTTGCATATCAGACAGTCACCAAAATAGGAGGCCACGCCACATTTCGGTCATCCTCCACCGCTTGAACAACCTCTCTGGCCTGCCAAGGGTAATTTAAAGTACCCTGAGGCAGCTGTAATTTATGCTGACCAATGTGAAATTGTTGTTCCCTGCTCAGTCCTGTAGAAAAATCAGCCTAGTTGGAGGGAAGGTCTGTGCTCAATGCGCTCATGTGAGGGTTTCTGAGGCACTCGGTCATGAAACGGGACGTTCTGTGTCTCCTGAGTCACGGTGCCATTCTGCTTGCCTTCCAGTCTTCGATTTGCCCAAGTCATGCCACTTTCTTCTTTTAAAACTTGCTGTGGCCCCAAGGTTATTACAAATAATGAGCTGTTAGAAAAGCAGTGTGTATCTGACTACTAATGCTTCAGAACAGCTGCCATGGTCTTTTGGATCTTATTTTTGTCAAGGCATTCATGACCGTGTGTAGCGATGGTGGAAGCCAGATGTTTCTTTTTATCAAATCATGGGTTTACATTTTTTTATAAGGGACACATAGCATTTTAAATTTATCTATCTATCTGTCTATCTATCTATCTGTCTATCTATCTGTCTATTTGTCTATCTATTTATTTATTTATTATCACAAATATTCTTATTCTAGATGTGATCATAATTATGCAACAACAAGTTACTTTTAAAGAATGGAAGCTGTTACTTCATTTTAAGACATTTTGTAGCTGCAGTATGTTATTTTATTATGACTTTTTTGTTTTGTTATATGGCTGGAGTTTTCTGCTTGAGACAAAGATGCTCAATCCCTGCTTTCAGTTTCTGAAACAGCACAGACTTAAGTGTTCCCTTTCGTTGGCTGAGAAATCATGACTTCCAAATTTGCAAGCAGAGTGGTGTGTATTTAGGCCTTCATTTCCATATGTTCTCATTTTGACTACTGAAATACGACTTTCAAAGTATGAACTTAGTGTAATTAACCAGTATTTCAATATACTTTATTAACTTATTTTAATTTACGTATGAACACTGTAGTAAGACTGCAAAGAGATACATTCTCCTGATCTTCATTGGGTTTTCTGTAGAAGTTTGATCATTCAACTGTAAGTCAAGACAAAGGGAAAATAGATACTGGTGTGTCAGATTTCAGGACCAACTTCAACCACTATAAAGGGGTCTGCTTCTCTCCAGCCCTTAAGTATCCACCGTCACCCAAAATTAGCAACTTGACTAGGCCTTCTAGAATTGAGGAAGTTGCTACTTGTCACTTTTGAAAAAGTTTTAAATTGTAAAATGCTGCCTTAAATTCCAAACATTCATGACAGGTAAAAGCTCCAAGCACTGATACCTGGCCCGAAGGTTAAGCAACACAAATGGGTTCTTGTTCACATTTGTTTGAACTCCCTCCCACAGCCAAAACTCCTTAGTGCTTGGTCCTGTGTCTATCCTGTTCTCTGCAAAGAGCCTTCACAGCATCAAAATGCATGGCTTTGTATGTGGTTTTTTTTCTTTCTTTTTTTTTGACTCAGATTATTTGAAACAAAATGTGAGCTGGGTTGGCAGCAACCAGGGGAGTATTTTTACAACACAAAGCTGAGGATATATGTGCTGTGCCCTCACAGGTGGCATGAGAGCATTTCTGAGAGCCTTTTTTGGCTCGAATGGAGTTAATTTAACCCTGTGCAGCTCTCTCAGTGTCTAGCAGGATGTAGAAAGGTGTTCATAATACACCTCTGTCTTGGCTACTGCTGCAAGTGCTCACACAGTTTCCAGGCTATCTCTCCAACATCCTCTCCACCAGTACACTGGAGGTAGGCAGGATCTTGGGAAGGGACACAGCTAGGCCAGCTGATGCAAACTGACCAAAGGGACATTCCAAACCATATGAGGTCTGCTCAGCAGTACAAGCTAATAGAAAGAAGGAAAAGGAGGGGTATTTGTTGTTATGGCGTTTTTCTTCTAGAGGAACCACTAAGTGCGCTGAAGCCCTGCTGACCGGAAGGGACTGGACATTGCCTGCCCATGGGAAGTAGAAAATAAATCTTTTGTTTTCCTTTACCTCTGTGCATGGCCTTTGCTTTTGCTTTATTAAACTGCCTTCAGCTTGACCTGCAAGTTTTTTCCATTTTATTTTCGTTTGTCGAGCTGAGGAATGAAGTGATAGAGCAGTTTGGCAGGCACATGGTATCTCTCAAGGCCAGCCCACCATAAAGCCCTAAGACCTGGGGTAGGGTTGGAGTAGCACTAATAGACCATAGAGCATGGAAGGAGCCAAATCTGAAGTAGTTTTGTCAGCAATGACTTTTTTGACTCACTCTGCCTCTGCCTGGACATTGTTGTGAAAATACCTTCTTGGAGTGATGCAAAACAGAGTTGGGCATTTTGGGTGGTGAGAAGATCCATGCTTGACCATAGTTCCCTAGATCTTCATTTGCCAGTGTGAATGTCCTCCACTAAGTCAGTATTCATTCAAAGAGGATTTTTTCCTACATCCTTGTTTTTCCTTTTCACTTACCCAAGAAGATGTGTTGTGCCAACTTGGGACAAACATTTGGTTGAAAAGTGTTGTTTCAAGATACATTTATGTGTAAATGCATCCATAGAGTCAGAGACCTGTCAAATCACTGTTCTGGAAGCTGTAATTCCCTATATTGTTCTTTTTGACCTGTCACTAACATCCTTAAAAGGCTTGTAAAAATTGTGGTATATCACCAAGTTTTCTTTCCATGCTACCAGTTGGAAGTTGTAATCTTTATAGCCTGTGCTTAATATATAATAAGTATAAAAGACAGAAGTATTACTCAATGCTGTTTGCATGACATGTTATTACTCAGAGCACACTTGAAAGCAATGGTTGTTTTCTGAAGGCTTGGGAAAAAGTATTTAATACTTGGGATGCTTCCATGTCTACTGTATTGCAACGCACTTTGCCCTCTGAAATAAAAAAATCTTTAGTGGTGGGCTGTTTCAGAATTCTCTGGTTTGTGCCTTATGCATACATTCAGAGAGTGTTTGTCTAATTGGTGGCAGTGTGCAAGATGTATTAGCAGTGGAAATACAGTTTTTGGTAAATGTTATTTTGGGTACTAGATAAACACTGCATTGTTCCACTGGATCTATACATATAGTTTTTCATCCTGGGCATTGGAAAGATTACTTTTCCTATTATGCAGTTAGGATTGTCCAGTAGTTTAGTTGGGCAATAGTTTAGTAGTGCAATTTATATAAGATATATGTTTGAGCTTGCTTATCATCAGAGTCATTGGCTGGCAACATCCTAGGGAAACACTAAATAGGATTTAAGTAAAATACATGCCAAGTGTGTTCTCTGGATGAGTGCAGGTATCTTGTGCATGTGTATTTTTTTAAGCTATTGATAATGAAGGGAGAGGAAGAACAGAGGGATAGAGGAAGGGGAGAAAGGAAAGGAGAAAGGAAAGGCAAGGTGAGGCAAGGAAGGAACAGGAGTAGAATTAAGAAATTATCTACAATATAAAAAAGAAGACTCAGCTGATCTCCTTTTCCTGTTTTGGTCTTATCCCTGTGGATTGCCTAGGAAATATTTAACAAGTGATTGCCAGAAGAGAAAGCTTTATCTACATTAGAACTGAACCTCAGGGGTTTCATTGCCAAGAATGATTTAAGAACAGAAATCACTTGCCTGACATCTTTCATTGTAAGGCATATGATTTGAGTATTTTTATTTTTTTTTTTGCCCTAAGCAGTAATTTCTGGGCTTGAAAGTACCTTGCTAGTTTGTGTCTGGATCCACTTTTAAGGGACCTAGTCCTGACTCTTGTGGATCTGCTAAACACAGCTGCTCCCTTCTGTGACTCCTCTGGTAACCATCAGCCAATCTTAGTATAGTTTAAGCCCCTTGGCTTGTGTTTCCCAGCAAGAAAAATGAATTACAATTGAAATTATTCTGCTTTTGCTTTTTGCCTACTCGTAGATTCCCAGTTCCTTTGCCGATACATTTCCCCTCTCTTTAGAAAAAACCCACAACCTCCCCCTCAAAAAAAATAAAAAAACCCCAAAGAAAACAAAACAAATCAAAACTATTTTTATTTTTCCCAACTTCTCATAGTAGAACACATGTGGTAGCCTTCACAGCTCTACTGTCAACTTTCTTCGTTCAGTTCATGTTTTTGAAATGAGCTTAAACCAGACACAGCTTGCCACCAAGGTGTTTGTAATGCTGACTAGAGCAGAACGGTTGCTTCATATGTGTTGCAGCATATACTGCTGTTGATACATCTATCACATTCATATCTTTGGAACAGCATAAAGTTACGACTTATGTTCTGCTTAGTGTGATTCACGGTAACTTCCAAATTCTTTTCTGCTGAATTAAGAACTAGCCAGTGAGCGTGCCAGGTGCGTAGAAGGTTTTACATTTGCCTTCCTTGTATTGCATCCCCCTGTGTAATTCAAATAGTGTTGAAAACTTCCAAGTGCATGTTTAAACCAAACCTGTCACCTCATGAAAGAGTGAAATCAAGTTTTTCTGATGTAGTCTGTTGTCCAGAAGAGCATCTTGGTTTTTACTTTTTAATTCTTTATGAGCTTAATGTTTTCTCGTGTTTGTTCGGTATCTGACATTTGGAGTGATGTTACTACATATCTAGTTATCCCAAATTTCCCTATGTATTCCAAGAAATATTCAAGAAGACTAACTATGTTCTGAGGTGAATTTTTGAGAATTCTTGGATGAAACTTCTCCAGGGATCATGACTTTAAAATGTCCTTCATGTGTTGTTCAACATCTTCCTTCGCTACAAGTGGGCTGGAAAATATTACATTTGCCTCATATAATAAGGCTGGGATAAAGGAGTTCAAATTTACCACAGCACAAAGCTGGGAAAAAAGGACATTGAATGTCAGTTGTAATTCATAATGTTACTGAACATCTGAGATCTGTTCTGAAGAAGTAGTCTGGTATTCAGTGGGGACATGTGGAAAGAATTGCATCTTACCAGGAATAATTAGCTATGCAAAAATAGGATGGAGAGTAACTGGCTGTTTACCAGTTTTTGACAAAAGGATCTCATGCATATTGTGGATGATAAACTGAGCATCAGTCAAGAACTTTGTGCTGCGGCACAAAAGGCAAACATAGTATTGGCCTATATATAAAGCCACTTAATCTTTAGGACACATGAAGTCCTACTGCAGGTAAGCACTCAGGTGCAATACTATCGAAGGTGCTGGACTCCATAATTTAATAAATACATTAACAGAGTGGTTTAATCAATGAGACTGACAATGTTTTTAAATATAAAATATCCTCAGAAAGACTGAAAGGTCTAAGACTGCTCAGTTAAAAGGAGATGGCAGCTGAAATTTTTACCAGTTTACTAGTAAATTGAGAAATGTTGTGGCAAACAAGGGGCAAATCTGTTTCCCACATCCATCTTGTCCCATCCAAGAAGTAATGTGCATACGCTGCACCAAGGGAGAGTTAACACTGCAAAATTGTCTCTGCAGGTAAGTGAAGCCAGAAATAAGTGAAGCACTGAAACAGGTTTCTTGGAGATGTTGCGTGTTCTTTATCAGCCTAGGCAGACATTAGACAGTAATGACGTAGGATGTGGTATAGATAAAAGCTTTTTTAGGGTGATAAAAGCTTATTAGTCTTCAGCCACTGTACCATTTCCTTTAGTAAAAGGTTCACGTGGACAGCGACTCATTTCTGATGGTGCTTCAAAGATAGTTTCAAGTTCTTATTGTTAAAGCATCCCTTAGCTGCATCCATGTTGCCATCACAGACCAGCACTTGCTGCAATGTTAGGTAGCAAGATGGCATTTCTTATCCATGCACTTGCTTTTTCGATGGGTTGTAAGCTTCCTATCTGTGCAGTAGAGCTGAAAAAAAACCCCTCCAAATCAATGCTACACCATCTTCCTTTGCCCAAGACAGCTGTAACACACATCAAACTGGGTCTCTCTGTTTAATTCAGTCTTCCACCAAGTTTTAGGTGTTAAGCTTGTGTTTTCAGGATGTTGTGCAGTCTGTTGTTTGTGTATATAGAAGACTGGATGAAGTGAAATGAAGACTATACATCTAAATCTGTGTGCCTTTGGCACCATGTTTGGTTTTTTTTATAGTCTTGTAGAAATCTGTTGAATCTTACCTACTGTAGAAACAGATTTCTTTGAGGTGAATATGGCTAGAATTTCCCCAGGAACTAGTGACTATCATGTCAAATGTTACCCATTTTAAGCTTATCATTCCCTTTTCAGCTGATTTTCTTCACATCAGTTCACATAAGCTTTTAAAAAACCCCAAACATAAGCACTAAAAAACCCCAAGCAGCACATACAACAAAATTTTCTGTGTGTTTCTTTCTCTGTGACGGGATTGGAAAACAAACCCAGCACAAACATTAATCTTGTTGATTAATGTATTTATGGAAAATGACTACTGTTACAATGTAAAACAAAAAAGAGTGGAGCTGTATAGTCTATTCACGTTGAGAATTTATCAGGTTCAGAAGGCTTCAAAACTGCAGGAGCTGACATGGTTATCTGCTCTGAGGATGTGTCCAACGCTGATTTGGTATCAAACAGTTGCTAAACCCAGTATTTTTCTGCATGGAGTTTTGAAGCAAAGGAGCATCATTTTCTGGTTTGCTTTCAAAGCAAACAGAAGGTTGGAAGAAGGAAGAAGAGACAGCAGCATAAACTCCTGTGGGAATTATTGTGTTAGATGTAGGAGCAATTTGTGACCTGAAATAGCAGATGAACATATCACAGAGAACTGAGTGTGTTGGGGATTCTGAGATGCAGTCTAATAGATCACAACTTCTTACTTAACAGCTGTGTGGAAATCTAAAACTCAGACGTTCTGCCTATTAAAAACCCGTAACGTTTTCAAAAGAGGATTGATTATCAAAATTTTAAGTTGCCCAAAATATCAGAGGCAGCTAATAACTGTCATCATCTAGGGAGAATTCATAAAAAGAGGTAGTTTAGGTTTTGGTATGTTGCTTAGATATAGGTCATAGACAATTTGAGACAGATAATTTGTCAGATTAGCAACTCTTTTAGCAAGTAACTGTTTGCAGTAAAGCATTTCCATTGTCTGGCCTGCTCTGCACTTAGTACTCTAAGAATGTTCATGAATGTGAACTGTCAGCTCCAAGGTAAGTGTAGCTCAGTTCCAAGTTCTGGAATAGAGCAAGTTGCTTTTTAAGAAAGCCCAGAATGCATGAACATCTAGAAGTGCATATAGATTATAAGCCAACATGCCTATTTTCATTTTTTAGCATTGTCTCGTCTACTTTGCGAAGAATTTGCCAAGTAAGCATGAATAAGTGATTCAAGCTCTGCCTTTTGTTGGGTTATTTTGAGCACATAGCTTTCTTTCTCTGAATGGAGGTGATGAAACACAAATATAAGTGCAAAAAAAGAACACCAGCTATTTGGTAGAAAATATCACTTCTAATTTTTTGTCAAACCTAGCTTACCATAGGTTTGAGTTGCATTTGGAGGAGGTTGTCCTTAGAATTCACGACATGGCAATAACAGAAACTATGGTTAGCACATTTTAAATCGTTCTTGCTTGGAAGGGAACATAATGTGTCTGTCCTTTAATTTTATAACTTCTTGCATTTTTTTTAATAGTCCTTATTTCCTGAGCAATGTTGCTTCTTTTGTTATGCTTCTTTTTTTTTGTTCTGTTTTGTTTTTTCTTTTTACATATAATTATGTAATTGTGCTACAAATAGTTCCATAATGTATCTTGTCAATTGTTTTCGGTTCAGAAGAATTTACAAAGAGACTTAAAGGATCAGATAAACATGCTTCTCCTCCTTGAGAAGAAAACAAACCTTAGCAATCCCTCTTTATAGTTTAGGGAAAAAGACCCAATAAAACAATAAAAAAAAAACCCAAATCAAACCACTCACAAGGTAAAGCCCTGATTCTGACTGGGCAATAAGTGAGGTCATTTTAAGTAATGAATTGATTTAAATGTATATGATTTTCTGAGATTATGTCTTTTCCGAAGGGAAGATGATATTGTCTCTTAATTTGCATGTTCTAGTCTCTTTGTGTTTGTTAGATTTAGAAGCATCAGTTTAGATTGAATTATCATCTGCAATAGTTTTCAAGAGGGAAAAAAAAAATCTTATATATGATTCTCATCATTCTACCCCTGGAAAAGAGTATGTAAAGTAAGTGTCTTATTCCTTCATATTGAAGGGGAAAGAAAACTACCTAATACAGACTATTTTTTTTCTCACCTCTAAAATGATTAAGAAATTATTACTTACTAGTATGGAATTATTCCTTGGAGAAGACATATACTACAGACAATTATTTCTAAAATTATTTCTAGCCTATTTCATAGAATTATATAGAGGCACACCTACATATAGTTATGGATAATGTGCTTAATGTTTTCATATGCTGGGGGGAAAAATTTGTAAGAAACATTTGGAAGTTGTAAATAGAGTACTGTTCATGGGAAAAGTGGCATCATGAGTGGAGTAGGGGGTTGGGGAGCTACCAAAGTCTTGAAGTTAATGAAAAAAAAATTAGTTTAGGTGGAAGTAGTAAAAGAGAATCAACTCATGGGAATATGTTAGTGTTGAGGTTACCAGAGAAATTTATAGTAATTAAAAAAAATAATAATTGGGTCAAAACAAAGTCAGTGGTCAGAACAAAATGGTCAAAACAGAACCAAAGATGAATCCTTCAGTCAGGTAACAATAATCAAGAAGGAGAAGAATGACGATGGCTTGAGACAGAAGATAAACAGTCTTTTTAATCCTAGAAGAGGTGTAAACTGATAACAAAATTTCTCAAAACAGTCAGGGGAAAAAAATTTACAATTTAGTAATAAAAAGTGCTAATAGGAAGTCACAGAAACTTTGTAATACAATGACAGTCTCTGAAGAAGCTAATAGTGTTTGATTTTTCCTGTCCCCCTTGCAAAAGGCGTGATTTTCAATTAGTAGCTGTAATTTTATTTTATCTTTTACTATTACTCAGATTCAAAACTAACGAAACAAAAACCTTATATTTACTCACTCAGGAAAGAAAGACAAAAATAATTTCATTATGAACAGGGACTAAAGACTTTACAAAGTCTAGAGCCTATTTAAACAAACAAAAAAAAAGAACTTGCTTGAAGGCTATACTGAAGAGATAATCCTCTTTAAACAAGAAAGATTTGTAGTAATGTAGTTAATTCCAGGTTCCACATCAGTCTTTCCAGGCCCTTTTCTGTAGAATAATTGTGTTGGAACACCAATTTAGTTGATATTTTGGGACACTTTTCTTCTATTCCCATTCAATGCTGGGAATACAAGACACACAATAGCTGCAAGTGAAAAATGTGTCACAGTGGTGGAACAATAAATGTGTACAACTAGAGTCAAGTACAATAAATATTTTCAATTAGTCCCTATAATGATATCCCACATGATTTCCAGCATATAATGTATTTTTCAACTTATATCGTCACACTGCTAAAAGTGAGTAAAACTTACAGGAGGTTGTGGTTGTTGTTGAATTGCTCACCATTGCTTTCAAGGAAAAAAAGTCTTCGTAGCTTAAGACAACTTTGTGTATTTCTTGTCTATATAAATTTTCTGTGTCTCTTTTAGAGCAAGTACCTACAGGCATTAGTAAAAATGATCTGTCTCTGTAAGTTTACATTTTTATGCAGCTTTCCTTAACTGAATATAGAGGAGTATTGACCAAAAAAAATCAAGATGTACAGAATATGTGCGATTTTGAAATACAAAAATGTCTCAAATTGGAAAAAAAGTGGATTTTAGAACATAAATATGATTTTATGGAAGGCTGTACTTGTGCTAAGGGTTTTGACTTCAGAGTAATCATCAAAAGCAGCATAGGTTATGGTAAGTTACCTTCATGTCTTAATGCTAATTGGGCCCACTCAGGAAGACGTTTGGGGAAGAAAAATAACTTTTTTGACAGCAAGTTGAGTGAGATGATCCTTCCCATCTAATCAGCCCTATGAGGTCACATCTGGAGTACTGGTTTGAGTTCTGGGCTTCTCAGTGCAAAGGAGGAATAGACAGACTACGATGTCCAACAAAGAGCCACCAGAATGAGTGTCTCCTAAGAGGAATGGGTGAGAGATTTGGGACTGTTCAGCCTGGAGAAGAGAAGGCCCTGAGGGATCTTTTTAATGCACACAAGAATCCGTAGGTGCAAAGATGGAGGCAGGTGGTGGTTTCAGTGCCCAGTGACAGAAGAGGCAATGGGCACAGGCGGAAACACAGAACCTTCCCACAGTTTTTCACAGTGAGGATGATCCAGCTCTGGCACAGGTTGCCCAGAGAGGCTGTGGAGTCCTAACCCTTGGAGGTATTATAAAACCACCTAGAGGCAGTCTTGGGCAACCAGCTCCAGGTGTCCCTGCTTGAGCAGGGAGATTGGACAAGATGACTTCCAGCAGTACCTTCCTACCTAAACCATTCTGTGATTCTGTGAAACAACTTTAATTCAACAGAGAGTTCCTTGTTTCACTGTTGCTTCCTTACTTGCTCAGTGATGTGATCAGGTAACTGACTGAGCCTATACCTTTTGAAGAGAGTTTTAGAAAGTATCTAGATTCTGCTGGAAATGATTTGGGGATTCGCTGATTGTGCCCAGCTGGTGCTCTGAAAGAACTGACTCAGACTGCAATCTTGACTCGCTGGACATGTCCACCAGAAGGTACACCAGGTATATCAGTGAAACATGGACCCAGGCTCTTCTCAGTTGTATGTTGTAGCAGCATTGACTCTGGGCTTATTTAGCAGAGATGACCTGACAAACAGAAGGGCTGGGTAAGTTACACCCTCTTAACAGGGACAGCAGTGACCACATGATCTCTAGACATACTGACTCCCAAGACGTCCCTTGGGCTGCTCCGTTGTGCGTCATCTCTAGAGTAGGTCAGTGGCTGTAAAGCACATACTGATCTCCAGGGAGTTTACAGAAAGTCCTGATCCCTCCAACTGTCGAGAGCTCTCTTTAACTATCATCTCTGTATTCTTGAAGTCATCATCCTATATGCGTATTTTGACTCTTTTTCAGAAATAACTCATGTTCCTGTCACATCTTTATAAATAATTGTAACTTTAATAAATGGAAAGGGTAAGAAGGGATGAGAAAAAAAGTGGAAGGGAGTGAGCACTTGGCTTCAGTGGGCAAATAACATATAATTTCCAACAACTTAAGGATGAAGAGTTATCTTGCCTTTAAGACTTGTTCATTTATTTTAAAAATACAGTTCTCAAAAGTTAATTGGTGGTTTCCAGAGCTAAGTATAGAAAATTGCATGTCCTTTTAGACCTTGGCGACTAAGAGTGATCTCTTTAAATACATATAGTGTTCATGGAGTTTGTTAAAATATAATTTGTTCCATTGATACAATTTAAATCTCTTCAACATTGGTTAAACTTAAATATAACATTATGTTTTTATCGTGCAGATGTTATATTTCTTAAAATATGATAAGAACCAACAGAACACGATGCATCCTGTCAAGGTTGGGAATAGACTTAAAGAATTTGCAGTTTGTAAAGCATGTCCTTTTTTTGAAATGTCACTCCTGACCACCTTAGGTGTCTTTTATCAACGTAATTTTTTTTGCGTTTTTCTTTTTTTCCATCAGGTGCTTCATTCCAAATGCCTATGCTGCTCTCTTCACTGCTGCTCTGCTACCATTAATGTGCTTGGTTGTGGTTTTTGTGGTGTTCATCCATGCCTACCAGGTGACCCCACAATGGAAAGCGTACGACGATATTTTCAGAGGAAGAACAAATGCTGCAGGTATGATTCGTTGGCTGCCCCTACGCAAACAAGTTGCACTTTCAGAACGGTACAGGCTGTTCTTGACAGTTCAGAAAACCCCACCAGAAGCCACAGTTCAGCAGACTCCTACGTACTTATTTAAGATTAAGCACACCAGCGATCCCTTTGAAGTCTGTGAGAGTGCTTCAGTGATGAAAGCTATGCAGATGCTTAACTGTCTTAGGAGGATAAAAATGTGTTAAACCTAAAACAAGAAATTAGTACTGCTGGTTGTGTCTAGTCTAGTGAAGAGAATAGAGATAAAACACACCAACTCCCTGCTTGGAGCACTGTGACCCCGTTTTGGCGGTCGGTACCGAGCATCCCTGTCCATGCAGCAGTGAATTTTATGCCCCATGTGTGCGGGACAGTGAACCCATAGGATCACTGCAGGAATGTTGGAGCCCACATAGGAACACACTCTGTGCTCCCCTGCCCGTCCCCTGGTGATGGGCAGCATCTTTGCTGTCTGCACAGTCACTCACGCTGGCTGTGCATTGGAATCTTTGGAGTTAACGTCCCTGTTTTT
This sequence comes from Apaloderma vittatum, assembly GCF_000703405.1. Classification (NCBI taxonomy): domain Eukaryota; kingdom Metazoa; phylum Chordata; class Aves; order Trogoniformes; family Trogonidae; genus Apaloderma; species Apaloderma vittatum. The sequence continues at coordinate 46,929 of NW_009726541.1, read as the reverse complement.
GAAACTTCCGAGCCCTACTCGCAGCTGAAAATGTAGAGAGAAAAGATCCGTCTGTGCAAAACAGGAAGTATCGGTCCGTCTCCTCTGTTAGAACAGTTTCAGGTACAATAATGTTCCCAAAATAAAGTTGCAGAGGTTTAGACCACTACGATAGGACGCTCTGTGGGAGGCTTAGAATATTTCTTTTGTTTTCGTGGTGTTTTGAGGGGAAAAAAATAATCAGAGTTTTATAAGCAATTGCAAAAACATAGTTTTTAATAAAATTGCATATTAATTCTCCTCAACTGCATGAAGCCAGTTTGGTTTTATAAACTTGTGAAATTTCTTGAATCATTTTTCCCAATTCATTAAACAAATAGTATCTGAACTTAAAAGGAACAGTGGATTATTAACAAATTTCATTGAGTAGTCCAGTACTTGTAGCTGTTCAGATTTATAAAAAGTAGCTGTCTCGTTGAAATGTTCAAATTTGTAGTTATAATTATGTTATGAAATGAGAGGTTGTAGAAGTATACTACTTTTATGGGAAGATGAAAATAAATATCAAATATTTATTATGTGTACAGTGCTTCAAATAGCCATTTCTTTTCTAGTGACAAAATATCAGCTTGACTAAGAGCTATACGAATTTGGACGAGGCCTGCTAAACATGGCTTATGGTAGTCAAGACCTTAGCTGCACTTTACTCTTTCATTTCTTTCTGATATAAAAGGGACTGCCTGGAGCAATCACAAAGGGGGCTCCTTACTCAGTCTTGAATAATACAGTTTATTTACTTATAAGTAACTTTTTTTTAAGTATGTCTGAGGATCAAGATTCCATCTTCATATATTGAAGTTTAGGCTTATCTCAGGGCAATCAACCTAAATTAAAAAAAACCCTGAGCATTGAAATAATACCATGAAGTTAGCATTCACAGTGGCAGAAAGTGCCAATAGGAGAAAGTGCTAATAGGAGTTATATCAAGATGACATAAAGACATGAAATAATAGGGCTAAAGCAAAATTTTGTTTTATTTAATGTAGGATTCAAAGTGTTTTCATTCTCCAGCAGAGTCCAGAAAGTGGTGTACACAATGCTGGAGTCTCAGAAGAAAAAAAGTCAAGAAGAGAGGTGTTTGGTAAATTGTCAATAATGGCTTTTTTTTTTTTTTTTAAATAAAAAAGTAGATTGTATATTTCACTACTTGTGCACCTACACATCAAACTGCTTTTCAGTATATCTTTAAAAGCATAGCATACTCATAAAAAGCCAAAAATAATGAAAATATTCTACCACCATCTCAAGTTTCAGGAGAGAAATATTCAGTTATAAAGTCAGAGGCCTTTAGTTAACAGTTAGTACCATGTCAATGTAGTTATATCTGTAGTTACTATTTTTAAATTTTGAATCTTACCCTATGACCCCTTCTTTGGAGAAATTCACTCCACTGACTCTGTATCCTTACAGACTCAGCGGGACCCAGTCCTACTTCAGTGCTGTTATTGCAGCTACTTCCTCTGAGGTGGGAAAAACCATTTTTCATAATGGCAAAGTTGCCTGCAATCAGCTACGTGATGATATGTTGCTTCCACACCAGAGATCACGGGGGTCCTGAATCACACTCTCAGTAAGGTCCGGCTTCAGGGCCACCTACAAGGTCATATGGGGTAGGGAGGTGTTTCTAGCAATGTTTCCTCCTTTAAGTTGCGCAGGCATCCCATATTTTGCTCTTTTGCTGTGGCAATGCATATTCCACGGCTTCGTGTCTGTTTCATACAAAAAACAGGGGGAAGGTGGAGCTACCAAGTGACAGTTTTCTATGTTTAGTATCTTAGAATCATAGAATCATTCAGGATGGAAAAGAACCTTGGGATCATTGAGTCCGACCATTAACCCTACTCGACAAAGTTCACCCTTAAACCATATGCCCCAAGACCATATCTAAATGATGTTTAAACACATCCAGGGATGATGACTCAACCACCTCCCTGGGCAGCCTAGCCCAATGTCTGACCACTCCTGTGAATTTTTTTTCCTAATATCCAGCCCAAACCTCCTCTGTTGCAGTTTGAAGCCATCTCCTCCTGTTCTGTTGCTAATTACCTGTGAGAAGAGACTAGCAGCAACCTCTCTACACTGTCCTTTCAGGTAGTTGTAGAGAGTGATGAGGTCTCCCCTCAGCCTCCTCTTCTTCAAACTCAACAGCCTCAGCTCCTTCAATTGTTCTTCATAAGATTCATTCTCCAGGCCCTTGACCAGCCTCGCTGCCCTCCTCTGCTCTTGTTCCAGCACCTCCAGATCTTTCTTGTATTGAGGTGCCCAAAACTGGACACAACACCCAAGGTGTGGCCCCACCAGTGCTCAGTACAGGGGACAATCCCCTCCCTACTCCTGCTGGTCACACTGTTTCTAATACAAGCCAGAGTGCCATTGGCCTTTCTGCCCACCTGGGCACACTGCTGGCTCATCTTCAGCCTCTTGTTGATGAGAATCCCCAGGTCCCTCTCTGCCAGGCAGCTCTCCAGCCACACTGTCTCAAGCCTCTAGCACTGCAGGGGGTTGTCGTGGCCCAAGTGCAGGACCTGGCACTTGACCTTGTTGAAGCTCATCGAATTAACATTGGCCCATTGATCCAATCCATCCAAATCTGTCTGTAGAGTCTCCCTATCAACACTCCAGATCAACATTCCCATCTAACTTGGTGTCATCTGCAAACTTACTGATGATACACTCTATGTACTTATCAAGATCATCAATAAAGATGTTAAACAGAAATGGTCCCAACACTGAGCCCTGAGGAACATTACTTGTGACCGGTAGCCAGCTGGATGTAACTCCACTGACCACCATTCTTTGGGCCTGTCCATCCAGCCAGTGCTTTGTCCAGCAGATCAGATGCTCATCCAAGCCATGAGCAGCCAGTTTTTCCCTAAGAATTCTGTGTGGAACAGTGTCAAAGGCTTTTTGAAAGTCTAGGTAGACCATATCCACAGCCTTTCCCTCATCTGGTAGTTGGGTCATCTTGTCTTAGAATGAGATCAGGTTCATCAGGCAGGACCTGCCTTTGATAAACCCATGCTGCCTGGGCATGATGCCCTGGTTGTCCTCTATGAGTGTCATGGCCCTTGAGATGATCTGCTCCACGCCTATTTTTAATCCACACTGACTTACTGCCTTCTCAGTCACCTACAACAGTGAATTCTTACAGCAAGAAAATACTTTCCCAGCCTCTGGCCTGAGGTTTGGTACTCAAACTTCCCCGTCTTGATCAGTGTAGCAACTAATGAAAAAAAAAATTAAAAAAAGCTCTTTTGGAAGACTGCTCTCCATTAGTTACCCTTTCTAGAAAGAGAGTAAAATTCCAGGTGAATGACACTGTAAATAGTTATGACACATCAGTTTTAGAGAGCTGTGAACACAGATAAAAATTTTTTTAAAATACATTTTTACTTCTACTTGTAATTGTAGACACCTACTTATTTAAATTCCAGAGAGGAAAAAGTTTTGGAGAAAGGAAAAAGTGGCTATATATATATATATATGTCATTATCATTTACATATTCATATAAGCACCTATTTGCATGTGAAAGTAGTACTGTTTATTCCCTTTCTGGGAGTTCCTCAGTCAGAAGACGGTTAAAAGTTCAGTGTAATACAGATGACACCATGTGAATTTTGCAATAATTTATGCAAAACAATACCATATATTTTCACTAAAAATAAAATAGCAAGGTCACTGGCTTAAATATTACCATAAAACAGAAAAGGGGATTGGCTATGCAGATTTGAAAGAAGAAAATAGAAAGTTATCTGGCTTTTAAGTGTACATTCTTCTGGTCATTTAATAGGTTGAAGGAAAATCCTCTAAAACTATAACTGGTAATTCTAAAGTTCTGTAGTTGTGATCTCTGCTTGAGGAAAGCTTCTATTAACTTTAATAGAAATTTCTAAGGAATAGAAATAGCAAAGTTTATCCTCCTTTGTAGTGTATACTGTGGCTTTTTCAAACACAACGAGTGTGCAAGTGACTAAGTTAAAAATTGAGTTCACATTTTCTGTTACTGTCTTTTCTCTTTTTGTTGGAATACTCTGAAGCTTACCTTGCAAAGAAAGTTCGGCTTGACCTACCCAGGATCACAGAGTCATGGAATAGTTTGGGTTGGAAAGGACCTTTAAAGATCATTCAGTCCAAACACTCTGACATAGTCAAGGACATCTTCCACTAGATCATGTTGCTTAAAGCCATGTCCAACCTGATCTTGAACACTTCTGAAGATGGGACATCTAAACTTCTCTGGTCAACTTGTTCCCATGTCTTCCCAACTTCATCACAAAAAAAAATTCATCCTTTTATCCATTCTAAATCTATCCTCTCTCAGTTTAGAAACAGTTGCCCCTTGTGCTGTTACATATTTTTACAATATGTTTCTCTTTCTTTTTTATGAGCCCTTTTTAAATACTGAAAGGCTGCACTAAGGCCTCTCTGGAACCTTCTCCGGGATGAACAACCCCAAGTTTCTCAGCTTTTCCTCGTAGAGGAGTTTCTCCATCCCTCTGATCACCTTCATGGCCTTCTCTGGACCCACTCAAGCAGGTTCATGTCTTTCCTGTGCTGAGGATCCCAGATCTGGACACAGAACTGCAGTGGAAGTCTCACCAGAGCAGAGCAGAGGGTTATAATCACCTCTCTTGACCTGCTGACCACGCTGCTTTTGATGAAGCCCAGAAAGTGGTTTGCTTTCTGGGCTGCTAGTGCACATTTGTGGATTGTGTCCAGCTTTTCATCTCCTGATATTCCCAAGTCCTTCTCTGCAGAGCTGCTCTCAGTTCTTCGTAGAATCACAGAATCATAGAATGACCTAGGCTGGAAGGGACCTCAGAGATCATT
>NW_009726541.1:24134-42028 GCF_000703405.1 Apaloderma vittatum | reverse complement strand
AGGAATGCCACCTCTCGACTAGATCAGGCAACACATGGGGACTGAACGGGAATTGAACGGGAATTGAACCCGCAACCTTGGCATTCTCCTAGTCTGTAGTGATACTGGTGGTTGTGCTATGCTGGGTGCAGGATCTTGCACTTGGCCTGGCTGAACTTCACGAGATTCATCTGGGCTCACTTCTCTAGGTTGTTGAGTATAGACTGCACCACTCAGCTTGGTATCAGCTTGGTGGAGGGTGCACTCAATCTCACACTCTAAGTTATTGTTAAAGATATTGAATACTACTAGTGCCAGTACGGGCCCCTGAAGGACACCACTTGTTTTGATCTGCATTTGGACATTGAAACATTGACAGCAATTCTTTGGGTGTGGCCATGCAGCCAATTCCTTATCCATCTCTGTCCATCAAACCCATGTCTTGCAAATTTAGAGACAAGGACTTTGTGTAAGACCTTGCAAAAGGCCTTGGATAAGGCAAGATAGGAAACATCAGTTTCTCTTCCGTTATCTACCAATGCAGCCACCAGATTAGTCTTCCGCAGCTATTAGAATAAATTCCATCTGCTGTGGTAAAGATCCTCCTGAACTTAGAATCATAGAATCATAGAATGGCCTAGGCTGGAAGGGACCTTAGAGATCATCTAGTCCAACCTCCCTGTTTTTGGGCAGGGATTCCACCTCTCAACTAGACCTGGAAACCCATGGGGACCGAGTGGGAATCAAACCCATGACCTCGGTGTTGGTCCTTGTTGCCAGCACCACGCTCAAACCACTGAGCTAATAGGCCCAGGTAACAGTACTGTGGTTTACTATTTCGTTCTTTATGCAGGAGTAGAGAGTTTGTTGTTCCCCACACTAAATGGGACTCCCACGTGTTTGAGTTTCTAAGAGCAGAATGACAATGCTGAGTTTCAGCATAGGTTTGTTAGAGAAAAAATTTGCCCCTTGGTAACTGCATAGAGGATCTGCTTGTACATAGTTAAATAGTTTCTTGGAAAAGTCCTTGTCTTCAGGCTCAGGGGGCTGAGTACCTGGGGAGCAACTGGTCTGACTGTAAAAGACTGAGACAAAGAAGGCATTAAGTACACTGACCTCTTCCTCATCCTTGGTCACTGTGTTTCCTCCTGCATCCAGCAAAGGATGGAAAATCTCCTTGGCTCTCCTTTTGTTGCTAATGTATTAATAGAAATATTCCTTGTTGTCTTTTGCAGCAGTAGCCAGATCATATTCTAGCTGAGCTTTGTTCCTTCTAATTTTCTTCCTGCATAAACTCATGACATACGTGTAGGCCTCCTGAGTTGTCTGCCTCTTCCTCCAAAGGTCATAAATTCTCCTTTTTTTTCCTGAGGTCCAGCCAAATCTCTCTGTTCAGCCAGGCTGGTCTTCTTCCGAGGCTTCTGAAAGGTAGCCTTGACAGGAGATGAGTCAAAAGTGTGCATTAGATAAACACCCTGTGGGCAAACTAATATTTAATTTTGAAACAAGAAAGATTGCTGTGGAGGGAAATCAGGGGGCGTAAAGCAGGATGGCTGTATTTGGCTGAAATAACAGGAGGCTGAAATAGGCATATATGAGATGATTGTTTTTTCTTGATAGTGCTAATATACAAATATCAAAAATTGAGTTGAATAAGACAGCAATCCAATATACATAATTTATTTTACAACTGTCTGATAATCTTTCAAAATTTCACAGAAAGATTTGAAGACAGAACAGAAAAAAAATTAATTGAAAAATAACCTTCATTTTTTCTAATAATAACTTTGTGAATAGATATTGAACAACATGTAGTGGCATAATTCTCTTGCCCTACATATAAATATGCAGTAGAACCTACCTGATTCATATATCATCATTGTAAATGTGCCAAGATTAATTTAAAGATTAAGACTTTATGTTGCCAAAATAGAACTTCATGAAGAACGCCTTAGATACTTAGCTGTAAAATATTAACTACCTTCTTACATGCTCCTTTGAATAAATTTCTTTAATATATATATTGTCTTAGCAGTATGCAATTCCTGATCATGACAGAACATGTTAAGTAGTCCACTTATATCTACTACCATCTGATTTTCTCAGGAAACAAATAAGCAGACAAAATGCAAGTGCAAGACATTCCAGCAGTGCTTCTGTGCTCGGGAGGTGATGATGAGAACAGGACTTTTGATTCTAAGTGAGAATGTATATCTAAACCTGTAGTTACATGTCTTCCTTGTCCTGTGAACTATATGCTAAAACCTTTGTCTCGAATTATAACACACATATCATGAGTCTAAGAGAATCAAAGGAACAGTAAAATGCAGAAACATACGTTGACTACCTCTGAACTGAGAGTTATGTACAGTATTCAAAGTATTCATCACAGTCACACGTTAGATATAATATTTTAGTCTTCATAGTGCTCCAGGGGCTTTTCTGTAAGCAGGAGAAAGACTAATCTTTGCCTCTGAGATTTTTACAAATACACTTAAGATGAAATGCACATGCATAATTACAGGCTGAAATAAAGAACAATGATCTGAATAAGATAATAACTTAAATACATAATTTACATTCATGTAATTTACATTGTTTGCACTGTGCTTCAAATGCCCAAATTATCTTTCTTCCTTTAATTTGGAAAAACAGGTTAATTTGCATGAATTATGCCTCTACAGTTGTGAACTTAACAGTTGTGAATTTAATACCCATTTAATATTTTTGCATAACATGTAGTTTTATTATTTGAAGATAAGCAGGTTCAGTTTCTTCTTTCCTTTTTTGATTTGCTGCTATTCTGGGATTTGCTGTGTTCTGTGCATAACAGTAATAACATCAGCTATAGTAAGGTGCCTGGTCTTTCGTCTGATTATACTGTACAGTGGCTTCAAGATGTATGAGAAGGTTTGCTGACAAACTGAGATTTAGTGGAGAAGTTAGACAGGCCAGACTTCTGATTTTGTAGTAGCTATGCAATCTTTATGCTTAATGAGAGGTGTGCTTCTCTTTTAGGAGATATTCTTTAATTTCAAACTCTTCCTTGCTGCAAGGAGCAGCAGATAGAAAATATAAACGAACCAAAAATAATATCTTAGCGTACTTTCTATTTTTACAAATTACTGATGAAGAATTTTGACCAATTGGTTTTCATGGCATGTAACTACCAGCTCTAGTATTGGCTACTGTTAATTCTGCACGTCTTTAACATTCCCAATCTGGAATCAGAGCTTTTGTCATGAGTCACTGATTGCATATTGGTGATAGCAGTAGCATTTTCTCCTTTGAACTCTATGTGGAAATCTGTTAACTTCTTTATTTTGGTCACCAAATCCTATTACCAAACTCCTTTTCTACAGCCATTGTCAAAAGCAATTGAAAATAAGCCCAGCAGGATTTGGAACACTGTTATTCAAGCTTATTTTTAAAAAAAAAAAATCAGTTTTGTGGCATTTTTGTTGCTAAGTTTAACCTATGACTTCTTAAGCAATAGTCTGTAAATGTTTTACTAATTTAGTTCTCCCACAAATAGGTGAAATTCTGTGAAGCAATATATTCTCCCCAATCATCTAGGAAAAAATGTTTTTAAAGATCTTTCAAGTTTTGCAGTAGGTCTTCATGTCTAGTCAAGAACGATTAAAAGCAATTAAAGTTATATTATCATATACAACTTAAGGGGAAGATACGTAGTAAATATTTATAGATAAACTCAGAAGATCATTAAAGCCATACTATTTAATTGCTTATTTTATTGACTTTACTGTTTTTAGAAAAAGATTAAACACTTCAGGCAGTAGTAAAATACGTAATATGGGCCAACACAGTGGTGAGAACACAAACATTTGGAAACGTTGGGAAAGCATAGTGTATTCTTTATTTTCCATAGTTAAATCATCTGAATGTTTTCTGCAAAGTCATACTCTGCATTACACTTCAGAGTGTTAATATTATTTAATAATTTCCACTTTTATAAATTTTCATTTGATTTAACACTTTTCACTGCTCAGACTCACTGGAGAATGTTGCCTATATCAGGTATGGAAGGAAGGAAGAAACACATCAGGCCGTCTACCTGAAAATTTTGTTACAAAACAGACTGAAAGCATAAAACTTAGGAGCAGTTCTAACTCTACAGATGGAAGAAAGAGAAAAGTGGTAGTTTCAGAATACAAAGCTTATTTTCATTTGGATTAGATGTCTGTTCTACTAAGATAATATATTCTGGCTTATATAACCTAATTCAAATGGAAAAGTTACTTTTTTTCCTGGGTACCAATTGCAAAAACATCACTAGAAACCACCTGCTTGACTGAATTCTGAAGGGGCTAATCCTGGTGTCCTGAAGAGAGTTCCAGTGCTGGCAATCCATAAATCCAGTGTGTTGTTGTTTTTCCAACTCATTTCAGTTACTTTCCTGGTGGTGCTACAGATTTGTCTAGAGCAACGAACGGACCATTTTTTCATAGGGCTCATGGCCTGTTTTGATGCCTTTGTTCAAGTGAGTTTTTGGTTCATTCACAAAGTAGATTTTCTCTCTTCCCAAATGCTCACCCATTGTTTTTCCTATCTGTAAAGTATAAAATACACTGCAAGAACGCATTTTTAAAAAACATTTTACTATGCTCTGTGGACAGTTGTTTATTGAAATTTTGCGGGAGGATTTCATGGAACCATAGAATTGTGTGGGTTGGAAAAGACCCTTGAGATCATGGAATCCAACCATTATCCTAGCAATGCCAGTTGCACCACTAAATCACCATCACTGGTGAAATAGGTTGGGACAGGCACCATCAAATTATTCTTTCCTACTCAATAGGCACCACAGATGGATAAGAGAGGTTAGCTGTGTGAACCTCATCATTAGATGAAATTACAATGACATATATGAGTCCACCTCAATCTTCAACTTGTCGTTAGGTGAACCATCAAAAGTGTGACAGTGGATCGTGATGAGGAATGCTACAAGGTTCCTCATCATCCTCTTGTTCCCCTTCACAGCTGCTTCCATTTTTGTTCATCCTCATCCTCCCAGTCTTGGGCTACCAAGAGGCTGCCATGGCTCTTGCTGCTGTCAGGTGCAGGGGCAGAGGTTGGCAGATATCTCCTTCCCATGATTTTAGAAATAGGTGTATCTTGCATTTGAAAGAAGTTAGTGTACAGGATGCTTTTAACACTGGAAAATCATTTCTCCTTTGCTCTTTTTTTTTATTATTCTGTCTCTGCAGTGCCTGAACTAGCACTATCCAACTGATAGAATCTATTCCAGGCTCCAGCTGTGAATAAAGTTTAGGCAGTCTCATCTTGTGTTGTAAAATATTGCATTTCTCACCATTTTTATCGTCCTTTCGGGCACATAGATGTTCTCATTTCTGAAGAGGTCATGCAGAGGCTGACTGGACCACAGTCCTGTGGTGGCAAGCTTCTTTATGGACCTCAGTAAGCTGCTGCTACCTGCTTAGGTTGCAATAGGTGTAGACACATGAGTCTCATCATTTATTTCTCTGTGTAGATCAGTATAGATGTTTTTTAGCACAGCAGAAGATGGAACAAAACTATCACCATAGTCTTTATTTTCTTTGTGAGATTTATTTCAGAAATATGACATTGTATGTGTGTATTTCACTACAGATTTAAAACCATTCCAAGTGAAAGCATAGCTGTTATGAAATGTTCTGGGATTTATATTTCCTTCTATTTCTCGTTCTTGCTTATGCAGTAAGGAAACCAAATAACAAACACGATGCTGACAGCTGTATCAGCTGGGCAATCTGGCATTTTATTATCTGAATCTTAGGCTATTCCTAAGATTCCTTGCCATGTCATTCCTTGCCACTAGATTCTCTGAATTATCAAAGTTCATTGTTATTAGTTCAAGAGGAGTTTGTGAAAGAGAAGTCCACTGAATGTTACTAAATAGAAAGAAACTGTTTCTGGTTTGGGTAGCTCAAGCTGTAAATGGAGAATTGCTGGGAGAAGTATCACATCTGGCCTGCTTTTTGGTCCGTGTTAGAGGCGATGCTAGATAAACTTTTATTCATGCCCAGTACAGCTCCTTTTAGGTTCCCATTGATGTAAATCAATTTTTCCAGAACATGAATACTTTTCCTGCTTCATGATTTTTGTAGTGTAATCTAAACTTGCCATGAAAATACAGCAACCCCTCTCTTAGATTCTCACCAGCATCTTTTTTGTGTAAACAACTGGGCAAAATTTTGTGTTTACACTAAGGGCTCACCTAATATAGTGAAACTGATTGCAATAAAAACTGATTACAATATGCCACAGCCCTCCAAACAGTAAGCATTGCAGAAAAATAAATTTTATAGATAAGATAATAAGTAAAATAATCTTTTCTCAGCAATAGGAGAGAAGTGAGAAACAGGGGGCACACTACGTTGTTTGGTAAATTGAATGTAGGTAATTAGACTTCGTCAAATACCAAGCTGGACTATGGTAAGCTTTCAAACTTTAAAAAAATACAACATTTATCTGTACTGAGTCATCAACTCTGTCAGTGTTTCTTAAGCTTACAGTTAGGAAAAAGGGGAAATGTTTCAAACAGAGGCATGAACAGTCAGGATGGTCATATATGCATACATACATATATATATTTAAGGTGTGAGTGGACTGACTATTGCTTAAATAAAATCTTTCTTCATTCCTAGTACTAAAAATGATGTAGTAATGGTGTAAAAAAATGTGGACCAGCATGGTTTGAATATGTAATACCCAATAGAGCTGCTTGACAATGTCTCAGTTACATCACGCTAATGCTGGGTTGACTACTCCATGGCAGTCTAAGGTTTACTGAAGTAATCTAAAGGCAGCTACTTGCACATGTATTTAGAGTAAATTTTGTGTCAGTGAAGGTTCATCTGCCCAGAAATACTCTTGGAATTTGTTTGGGAAGGTCTTGTTGGTTTTCATTCCATATGAAGGAAACTCGAGATAACTAGGCTGTCTATTTTATTTCATTCCAAGCCTGTTATTGGCATCCTTTTCCTTTATGCAGTGCTATTTTTGACAAACTTAAAAGAAATTGTTGCTGATTTTCTGATATGTCTGTTCTGGTTATTGAGCTTTTGTTTGACCAAAACACAACAACTTACTGGAACAAAAAGAGTGAAGAGAATTCAAGCAGCTGAGACCTGAAATACCACCAGAGTTTCAACTCTGCGTTAACGTTTTACAATACTGATAATGATGCAATTGTTACTGACAAAGATAAAAGCAGAATAGTAAACTGTACCATGCACGTGGCAAAAAGCAAATATCTTTAGAATTTTTTTCTCGTTACAATGCTGTTGTGCTTTAACCTCAGCCAGCAGCTCGGCCCCACCAGCCACTCACTCGCTCTATTATTGTATAAGTGTTGTGATGTCTTTCGTGTATATTAGCATCTGTTAAAGAAAACCTTGCTTCAACATCCATAGAAGCCACAAGGAAATTCTCCATTTTGCCCAAGGGACTTTGAGATGTGTGCTTTGTGTGCAAGGGGCACTAGTGACTCTGGAGTGCCCGCATGAGAAATACATTGTGTTTCCATTCTATTCATCTAACAAGACCGAGTTCCTTCCAGAAAAATAGAGCTACATACCCTTAATCTTCTTCCCATGATGCTGCTCTGAAAAATGCGTGTGTATTGTTGGTGCTGTGTTCTGGATCAGGGACCTTTGGGAAGTCTCAAACTTTTAGTGGATTTTGGCCAGGCTTCACCTCGACGTGAGACTTCAGGTGCTTAATGGGCATCCTCTGTCATCTGAGACAACCAAGGTTATCCAGCCTGGCCTCCAGCTTTCTCTTCATAAGGAGTGGCTCTTCCTCAGATCCTTTGTTGTATGTACTGGTGATGTACAGATCCTTTAGATTTCCTGTGACATGAAATGCATGAATCTAATGCCATTCTAAGGCAACAACACCCACCCACAGTGCCTTCTGAGGTCCTAGAAGAGGTCTCTACCTGCCTTGGGCTCACAGCACCACATCCTTCCCTCCGTTGTGAGCAACTTCACTATCCTGCATGCAAAGAAATAGCACTATTTACAAATGGAAAAACTGGAGAGGATTTATATCACATCCTCAGAGATAAGTGGAAGAATGGGAGTACCTTGAATGATGATTAGAACTGAGCTTTTCTTAATACGATAATATCCTTTTTTATTTTTCGGTAAAAATAAGTAGGTTTGGCTTGTTGGGTTTTTTCCCCACAGAAAAAACAAGGCATTGTTAACTGATCTTAAGAACTAAGTTTATGTTAATACTTTTGGCTTTATTGCCTCTAGTCACATGTTACCACTGCCCTAGCCTAATGTTTATTATCACATGTAACACAGAATTTCATTATAATTCACTAAAGTAGTACAGATCTTTGTTAAATGTTATGTCACAACATCAAAAAGTGGCTGCAAAACAGCCCAGGTTTGCACCCCAGGTTTTACTGAGCAATGTTAGGCTTTAATAGGCGAAACATTAGGAATACATTGCACTCTGCTTCAAGTCTTTCCCTTGTTTATAAAAATATACCCGTGCGTTTCTGCCAGAGCAATAACTATAATCCTGAAGCTACTACTGCCTGCCTTGCTGGAAGGTGGTCTTGACTTTGACTGTTGCCAAACAAGGCACTTAGTTTTTGCATGGTGTCAAACAAAATGCCTGAGATGCTCCCAAACTGCTCAATCTAGAATGATGCCGCCTGTCAAAAGCACGTCTCCGCTAGTTGCTGGGCCTCTTTGCAGAGAGGGGCAAGGCCTGGCTGAGCACCTTTGCCCCTCAGGTGTGCAGAACTTGGGCAAACACGGACTTTGAAGCCTGCTGCAAGTACGGTCGTTGTGGGGGATCCGGTGGGGGATCCCAGCAATGGGAGCCAATGGGGGTGAGAGCTCACCTCTGCTTTCTTTTTTTTGCAAACTTCATCCATACAGGCATCTTCCTGCCAGCGTTCCTTACATCTTTTATGTTATGAATACAGTAGGGAATGTAAAATTCAGCTGTATGTGTCTGTGTCCTCACAGGTGGATTCTGTGCATGTTTTTGAAGGTGAATGAAGTTAACTTGTGCAAAGTCTGGGTTTTCTGGGAGGGCTCCTTGACTCAGGGGTCTTCCCACCAACATCCATGCCTGGTCTGTGAGCTGGGCTGTCACCCTCTCACCCCCTCCAGCTGCCTGTGACCTTCTGCTGATCTCCTGGACATCAGGGGTAGGAGGGGGGGATCCTAAAAGCCATGGGACCCCCACTCAGCTGGGACAGGAGAAGGGCTGCCCGTCACTGGAGAATGAACTCCATAGATGGCGAAACCGGGTCCTGCATGGGTAATGCCTTAAAAAGTGGAGTTTGTTTCAACACTGTCTGAAATGCTGTGTTTCTGTTTTTCAGAGATCCCCTTGGTCCTGTACCTCTTTGCCCTGATCTCTGTCACCTGGCTGTGGGGAGGACTGCACATGGCTTACCGGCACCTCTGGATGCTGGTCTTCTTCATCATCTTCAACAGCCTGCAGGTAAGAGCTGAGCTGGGGGACGTCTGCACCACTCACAAGATGTTGGGCATTTTGGCTTCACCAGCTGAACAACATCCAGAAAAAATGTGGTATGGTGGAAGCGTTAATTATGTGTTCTGTTTATTTGTCAGATCAACATAGGGATTGCGTATTAGAGTGAGGGGTGCATTGTTTTGAAACAATAGCAGTGTAATTGCATAGATTTAATTTCATAGCTAATACATCGCGAAAGCAAATTTCTTGCTTTTATGTAATGTGCTACTGAGATAATTATACCAGTAAAACTGAAATATCTGCAGCCTTGGCAAAAACATCGAGTATTTCAATTTTCTCTGTTAACTCTAATAAAAACAATCCACAAAGATTTAAAATTATATAACCCTAATATTGAACTTTTTTTCCATTATGAGAGATGAGCCTTGGAACTCAGCTTTTCTCATACAGCATACATGCTGGTAAAGCAAAGGTCTTTTAATTGAAAAAAAATCAAATATAGACTAGATTATTATTTATAAAAAATGCAAATAGCCCTTACAAATTACAAATTACAAATTACAAATGTAAGAGCTTCCACTCGAATTGGTACTACATTGCACTGAATTTGGTGCTATACATTACAAAATTGTTTACAGAATAGAGGGTAGTATGTCATGGATGGGAAGATGCCTTTCATGGCTGAAAGCAGAGAAATTAATAGGAATTTTATATATATATATATACATATATATACACATAAATCTATGATGTGTAAATTCCTCTATCATTTTCGTAACAGAAATTTCTGTCACACTATGAATTATTTTCCAGTACTAATAATCTTTGTCCCTTAGCAAATAAAAGCTAATTTAAAAGGTATATTTTCACAAAACAGATTTGTTTTCGGTTTGAATTCAAAAGGTGAGACTTTCCTTAAGCAGCAACCTACTATTTGAAAATGTACATATCAAACATTTTTTTTAAATTAAAAAAATTAGCTTATTGTCTTTGTAATAAATTTGATTATTCAGTATATATTTTCATTTAATTATTCTGTATTAGCATATCAAATTAGTTATGATTTTTTTTTTCTGTGAAGTTAGATGAATAGAGTTGCTCTAGTAAATGTCTTCAGCATACACATCAAACCACTTTTTTTTTTTTTTGGTGGGGAGAGTGCCACAGGTCTGCAGGACTGTCAGTAGTTCCAAAGCACATTCTCTCCCCTTCCTCTCCCCCTGCAAAATCTCAGAGTGCAGGTAAACCCTGTGGGAGTTTTAGGACTACAGCTGTAACTGAGGCAGCCTTATAGTGAAACTTACCACACCAATCTAAAGCATAATTGTGTGGTGTTGCTTGTGTACGTACAGGTAGATATATACATACACGTTTTTATATATCCTTCCTTATTGTCTCTCTATAGAGAATTATTACTAGACTCTGATCTGAGTTTCTGTTACATAAATTTATCTCAGATACAAATTTTTGAAAAGAGAAATTCATTACAATTGAGATTTTATGGCACAAGTAAAATGGTGACACTGTAATATGCATGGATATTTGCTATAAAATAAAATTACTTTATTGCCATTGCATATTGAGAGAAGAGGGATATGAATACTCTGTGGAAATTATCCTTCTTGGCAAGAACACTGACCCTTCTGTGTAACTGCTGGCAAAGACTTTATATTAGTCTGCTTTATGTAACTCAAATTTTTGTTGTTTTAATTAATGTTGTGAGTTTCAAGACACCAATTCATGCAACACGGTCAAGAAATAAAACAGGGTATTGAAAACCAGTTGTGTAAAATGTAAGGTCCAGAAGGACTGTGAGGGATTTAATGCATTAGTGATCCGGTATGCTAGCAGGTGGTGTGGAAAACACAGGTATAAAAGCATGCATAGATTAATATTTAAGTCATGACTGCAACTAGAGATGCACTAATGAATGACTCCAAAGTTAGGATTTTGTTTAGATCCATCCAGAAAGTGAAGTAATACCAGAAATACTTGCTTTTCTCAATCTATGTGAATTTTTTGCGTTGCTTAAATTTAATGCTCTTTGGCTTTGCATACAATTTCATGCACTCTTAAATCTTTGAGCTTTAGGTGGTTTGTTGTGGTTTTTTTTTCTTTTACTGGCTATGCTTCCATGGTTGACTGGCCTCTTATCAGCATTGCTTGTCCATACAGAAGTTAAATGCCAGTAAGACTTGTGTAGCTAGTACATAACTCTTCTGTGATTCTGCTGGAAGTTTCTGGGGAGTATTATAATTTCAGAAATATTTCAACCATAATTCATGCAAGTGAAGGCATACATGTTTCTATATGTAATGTTTTGGTACTCAAGGACCAGACATAAATATCCGTCACCATCAAGAGCTGTGCCCTCCTGTCGTCTGTATCCTGCAGCAGATTGTGCACAAAGATTAAAAAACCTCTGTTGGCGGGTGCACAAGTTTCCTCTCTGTCACAGGCTGCCCAGAGAGGGTGTGGAGTCTCCTTCTCTGGAGACTTTCAAACCCACCTGGACGTGTTCCTGTGTGACCTGCTGTGGGTGATTCTGCTCTGACAGGGAGGCTGGACTAGATGATTTTCCAACATCCCTTCTGACCTTTAGCATTTTGTGATTCTGTGCGATTCTGTGATTCTATGATTCTATGATTCTATACATCAATACTGATCTTCCACATCAAAAGTAGGAACCCATTATTTGTTTTATTGCAAGCCCTAGAGAATCTGTATAAACCTCAAATATAAGATAAATGTTCTTTTATTGAAAGGAGATGCTAAAATTTCAAATATATAATCTCTTCCTAGTTAGTATTTCAAATTAAAACATGCAAGTCTGAAGTTCCAACTCAAAGAATGATAAAAACTTTTTGCTTCCAGCTATGAGGAGCTCAAGAACTTCATATTTTAAAAACATTTTTTATCCTTTGATAGAATTTTCATTTACAAAATGTAATCATTACATTATCCACTACCTCTGATTATGATGTATTGGAAATTACTTTTTAAAGTATAAAGTTGCCAAATATTTAAAATTAAAAGGTACCTATTTAGTATTGAGTATCTCAGAACAGTAAAAAAATAGAGCACCTCTTCCACAGCACTACAGATTTTATATTTCCTTGTTTGTTTTAATAGGTGATTGTCTTCAGTGCTTTGTAAACCTCTACATGAAACAAGTTTGGAAAATATTTCCTGGTACACCCCCATGTTTTAAACAACCGCCCCACACATATTGTTCTCCTGCTTTAAAGTTACCATATATCTAACCAGGAAACAGAAAAACTCACTTGTGATTCAGACGACCAGATGTCGTTGATAGGCATTTCTCTTTCACATCATGCCCCATTTCAGCTGGAAAGCAATTTGGTGCTCATTAGGAGCTTTTCCCCAACAGGAATGAGAACATGAAATAGTTTAGGAGAAGTAGAGACCTGCTTCCCTGCTGCTCAGGACCTGCAGACTGTGTAACGAAGTGGAATGTGACCCATTAAAATGCACTGGGGATCCCAATGGATTCAACACAGGAGATTGGAGGGACACTGCATGTTATCCAGTCTGGTCATTTAGCCTTATGACATACATTTCCTAGGAAATGAACTTGATAGAAAAATCATCTACTATAGGACAAATTTTTTCCAAGCAACTTCCTGCAGGAAATACTTCCCATCGGAGATGAATTTACATCAGCTTTTCTATTTCGTAGAGGGGAGAGCAACCCTTCCCCTGTAACTTCAGGAATAAGCCCGCAAAGTGCCGTATGGAGGGACAATAGCTTATTTACAAAATAAACCAATAATTTATAAAAGCATGAAAGGAGAAGGGTAAGAAGAGTGTTTGGGATATCTGATGTTTTGAGTTCCTTGGACATTTGCTTGTGATTAGGCTACCCAAGGCAGCATCTGTGTTTTAGAAACACACTCCCATCCTCTGGTGTGAAGACCTCCTTCTCTTTTCACTAGAAAAACAGAGATTAACATTTACCTCTTTTCTTTAATTACGGTTGCCTTTGTAGATTTATTCAGAAATATATTTGCTGGAGTCAGGAGTGAAAGAATAAGCTGTGGTCTTAGGTGCTTGTCTCTGAAGGTTAGGGTTTCACAAGCTGTTTTGCATGCACTTTACCCATCCAAATGGCCGCTCTGGTTTTTGTGCAATTAGAGGGGTGTTTCTGGTTTTGCGTAGCAAATGTCATCAGCGATGTATTTCTCGTTCAGTAGATCCGAAGTTCAGGGAGGTGGGTGGATCCTTCCTCATTGTTTGCAGAGGAGCTGGGATGAGGTTTAAGACCCGTCCTCAGGCTCTTCCCTGCAGCTGATTTTCTTTTTATAATCTTGACTGTTCTTGGGCTATGCTTGCAGCAAACTGCGCTTCCCATCCCACCCCTCTGTCTTATAATTTAGGGAAACTACAAGGTATTAGATACCGCATAGCTACGCCAGCTCTGGTTTCCTGTACCTTGTGCCAAGCCTCACCACACCATAGCCCCGGCAATAAATTAATTGAACTTTTTAATAAGTACTTTTAATACATTGTTCTTATGAAGTACTGAAAGGTTACCCAACAATATCAAAACTCCATTTTTTGGTAGTTTTATATCAGGAGAAAAGCAAGTCAAAACTGGGTAGTATCACATTATAGTGATACTATAGTGATAGTGATAGTATTCACGAAGATCTCATGTGATTGTTTGGACTAATGCAGATCAGAGTAAAATGTCTTTGCCTGTTCTGTGTTTGAGTACACCAGGATGATTCATGCCCACATAATGACCAACAATGTTACGTGTAAAATATGTCTTCCCAAGAAACACAGGAAAAATCTGGAAGTACAAGTTGACTGGTCATTTTCCAAACTGGGCAAAATGGCTCACTTGCCTAATTCAACAATCTTTTTAACTCAGCCTCTTTGGAGTGCATTACAGTAGGAGAATATTCAGGGGTTCAGGTACAAACGTTTCAAAACCCAGCGGTGCCTTTAACAAGAAATAAGGCCATACAGAAAATGAGTGAACAGGTGAGTACCCAAACCCCTGTGTTGGCTGGAGTAGATGTGATTCACCAAACTTCATTAATTAAAATAGCAGAGGCAAACAGAATGGCTGCAAGGACTAGCTCAAGTAGCAAAGGAGATAGAATACTAAAGCAAGCTAGTAGAAATCCCACCATTATAACAAGATATGACTTGTTTATGGAACAACAGAAAATAAAGGTAGCAAGAAAAATCAGTATGCCACAGATTTAGAAGAAAAAAAATTAAACCCCAACATATTGAGAAAGCAAGAACACGACAAAGATATACAGTTTTTTAAGTGTGTTATATTAATGCAGTAAAGAAAATAAACAAAAGTATATGGTTTGTAAAGCTCATGCCAGCACTGGTTACATATGAAAGATGTTTTTTTCCTAGGACATACTGTTTAACTCCAGGACATAGGGACACCGCTATAAATAAGTTCACTTCCTGATTCTTATGGCATCTTCATAAAAATTCTCCTCCTGACATGTCAGAGATAGAGTTGATGATCCCATACAGCAGTTCTGATGATCGAAGCCACACAAAAACCAAACAAGACAAATATGAGATGCAACTAAATGTGGTGGGCTGCAAAAAGCCTGCCTAAAGATTTTGCAAAAAGGGATTCTACACTGCAGATAAGCCAAACAAAACGGAATGTTGCCAGGATGAGGTGAGCTACAAGCAGAATATCAAGGAAAGCACGCAAGCTGTTCCACGTAGAAGTAGGACAAGCAATATCAAACCCTATTCTGACAGCTCAGTGCATAAACCCAACACAAATAAACACAGCTCAAGGAATTTGTATGCTATCCCAGAAACACAATAAAATAAACATCCAAAGCAAGCATGGCATTCTGAAATCTGTGCAGTAATGTATATTCTTATTAGTATACTCAGTACAGTTCAATTATTTCATAAGTGAACAAAAAAAGAGTAGAAAAACAAGTTATTTTTGTTAGAGTAAAAAACCTTGAAAGTGTGTTCAGTTTGAACGTTTATTTTTAAAAGAGCAAAAAGAACTAATATGAAGCAAATAGAGAAAGCTTATCACCTTTTGAGGCTTCACACTTTTTGACATCATCAGCTAAACTTCTGGGATATAATCTCAGTTTGGCAATAACATTAGTGTGTATTACACCAGCTGTGCAAACTTACAAAGCCATCCAAGTGACTTCATTATTCAGTGAATCAAGACAATGCAGTATTCTATTTTATATCACTTTATGTATATTACTTTCTTCTTAAAGAAGAATTCTCTGTGTTCCTGATTGCCACTCTAAACATACTCTAATACCTGATTACTGTAATGACTTATGAAATTACAGTAAAATATTCCCTTTACCTAATATACTCAGAATAGTCTGCAACTGAAGACAAAACAATGAAAAAAGTGAGCAGTGTCAGGTAAACAAAGGAAGCATTGTTAGGTTGGAACTAAATATCTCCTAAACAGATAGGAGAAATTGATGTCAGAAGAGAGTAGCCTGTATCTAGACCTGTGTTCATGATGATGGCAGTATACAGAATAATGCATAATAAGACTGCAAAAAATGCAGAGTGGAAGAATGACCTGAAGTGGAATTTTATTTACTAGATTTTCAACCAAGAGTCAATCAAAGACATTCAGAGAGCACTTCTATCAGTTGCCCACTTTAAATAGAAAAAAACATGTTTATAGTGTATATTTTAAAAATAATTGGAGTCATTAAATAATATTTTAGATCTTCCAGCATCTATGAAGATCCTTTAGCCATTCTCGAAGTACTTTATATTAAAAATATATTTCAGGAAAAATCTCCAAACACTCTAATAATTTTTTGAGATAGAAAATGAAGAAGCAGTTGAACCATTCCCCTTGGAAGGTTATGATAGTAATTATGTAGTGCACAACAAGAAGTAGAAATTTAACTATAACATATACTGCTGAAATCAATGGAAATTCATCAACTGAAAAGGGCTTGGGAGCAAGTGTATTCTTTTCGCTTTCTTTTACCTCTGTCAATATGGGTTGACTTTTCTTACTGTAGAGAATAAAATAGCAACCAATTTTATTTGACGTTTGTAGCAAATCAGTTGTCTCTTCATTTTACATTTCTGCTAGTCTCTCTGTGACGCCATAAGTTGTAGGGTTGGGAGGAGGAGATTGTTGGGGTTTTTTTTAATAACTCAGCTAAAATCAGTATCTCACTATAATCATAACATAGAATGAATCTGTAATTTGCCTTTAAATCCAGACTTCTGCATTCTGTGTTGTTATTTTAAGATCATTAATTTATGATCATAGAATTCAGAAGTCGAGAGTGTGCCTTCTAAGTCTTGAAAATAATGAGTTTCTTTATCCATGGCTGCAGTACTTATTGCCTTTTTAAAAAAATTTCCCACTAGTTTTCACATTCAAAGTCTCCTGCATGCACTGTTAGAATTTAAGAAGGAGAGAGGCAGAAAGCATCAGAGGACTTACAGGCTGAAGAACAAGCTACCCAGGTCTATGGAGATGAGTGGGATTCATCCAAAAGTGCTGAAAGACCTGTAATTTTGAGCCTGTTTTTTGAGAAATCATGGTGACTGAGTAGAAGTGTAATGGCAAGAAAAAGGATAACATTACTCTCAGATTTTAGGAAGGCAGGGCATAACTTCAGGAAATTTGTGGCTGACAGTATCTAGGGGAAGTGGAACTCCTCTAGGAAATTAGGCAAAGCATATACTGTACTGCACCAGGAGGAATTAGGCCAATGGGTTGAGTTATCATGCCTGTATCCTCAGAGCTGGTGAAGCCGTGTTTGGAATACTCCATCCAGTTTTGGAGTCTTCATGAGATGTATGGGGAATCTGGTGAAGGTCCAAGACCACAGTGGTGAGAAGCCTGCATGCAGCACATGTCCTGTGAAGAGAGGCTGAAGAAGCTAGGCTTATGTAGTCAGGCAAGGGAGACACCAATGGGAAATGTAAAAGAAGTATGCTAATATTAAAAAAGTGGTTAAAAGTATTATGATGTCATTCTCTTCCCCTCTACCATCTTGACAGTACCAGGTAAAATAGAAAAGACACATGGCCACAAAACCGTGGCATGGCAAGTTTGGTTTGGACATCAGGAAAAATAATTCACTAGGGAGAAGTACAGAACTGGAGCTGTTGCCCAGAGAGGTTTGAAAGCTCCACTGTTGTTGTATTTTGAAGTTCAGCTAGACAGAGTCTTACTGACCTGATCAGTGGACTGACTCTCTGAATAGACTCAAGGATCTTCAGAAGTCCTGTCTGTCCAGTTTTTCTGTGGACCTGTGATTTGATGTGTGAGAAGCTCTATTCTCCACACGGTCATTGTGATAAGTAGACAAACACCACCAGCCATGTGGCACTGTATTTTTAGGAAAGCATCAAATATTAAAGACCTAATGACAAAAAAAAAAAAA
>NW_009726541.1:2712-24103 GCF_000703405.1 Apaloderma vittatum | reverse complement strand
AAAAAAATTAAAAGCCTAAAGAAAAAAAAAAAAAAAAAAAAAAGAGAGACCTAGAAATTGTATAGAAAGGAAAGTTTAAGTAAAATATTAGCCATCTTTGGGAATGAATTTGGAACATTGGATTCAGTTTCTCATATGTCAGCACTGTGGATTGGTCTGTATCCATGCATATCTTCATGCTGCACATCATTATGTCACGATCTTTTGGCTGCAACTTAGGGAAAAACAGAAGGGTTTATGGCCTTTGAAAGAAGGGACAGGCCACACACGAAGACTACAAAGACGTGAGGCTAGGTGGGGACAAAAGCCCGGCTAGCAATTAATCTGTCTTCTGCTGTAGAAGACAACAAAAAATCTTTCTATGAATACATCAGCAGCAAAAGAAGGGCCAAGGAGAGCCTCCAACCTCTGTTAGATGCAAGAGGAAACCTGGTGACTAAGAATGAGGAAAAGACTGAGGTTTTTCTATGCTGCCTTTGCCTCAGTCTTTAGTAATAGTTGTATTCTGGGAATCCAGCCCCCTGACCTAGAAGGCAGAGTCCTGGAGCACAATGATCCTGCCACAATCCATCACATAGATGTACACAAATCTATGGCACCAGATGGAATCCAGCAAGGAGTTCTGAGACAGCTGGCAGAGTGCTCACCAAGCCACTTTCCATAGTTTTTCAGCAGTCCTGGCTGACTGGGGAAGTCCCAGCGTTTTGGAAGTTAGACATTTTGGAAGTTAGGGCAGGTCCTGCCCGACTAACCTGAACTCATTCTACAACGTGGTGATGCAGTTAGGAGATGAGGGAAAGGCTGTACATGTTTTTTATATGGATTTCAGTAAAGCTACGAGGATGCTGTGGAAGATGGTGTCAAATGCTTTACCGAAATCCAGAAAAACCAAGTCCACTGCATGGCCACCATCCGTCCACCTGGTTATGCCTTCATAAAAGGCTCTCAGGTTGGTCAAACATGATTTCCCCTTGGCAAAGCCATGCTGACTGCTCCTAATAACCTTCTTATCCTTGATATGGCCAGAGACAGTGCCAAGGATAAGTTGTTCCATTACCTTTCCAGGGATGGAGTTGAGGCTGACCGGTCTGTAGTTACCCGAGTCATCCTTCCTGCCTTCTTATTGAAGATGGGAGTGACAGTTGCTTTCCTCTGCTCCTCAGGCACCTCACCTGTTGCCCACAATTTACCAAAGATGATGGAGAGTGGCCTAGCAATGACCTCTGCCAGCTCCCTCAGCACCCGCGGGTGCATCCCATCAGGGCCCACTGATTTATGGATGGTCAAGTGGTCCGCCCTAACCCAGTCCTCCTCAACCATGGCAA
This sequence comes from Apaloderma vittatum, assembly GCF_000703405.1. NCBI lineage: Eukaryota > Metazoa > Chordata > Aves > Trogoniformes > Trogonidae > Apaloderma > Apaloderma vittatum. The sequence continues at coordinate 22,778 of NW_009726541.1, read as the reverse complement.
ACTCCTCCTTTCTCCTGCCTTCCTCTGGGGCCTCAGGGCTCTGGGGCTCCTGAGGACAGTCTGCAGCAGTGCAGACAGAGGCAAGGAAGGCCCTCAGCAACTCTGCCTTCTTTGTATCCTCTGTCTTCAGGGCACCCACCTCATTCAGCAGTGGGCCTACCTTGCCTCTGCGGTTAGTTTTGTCGGCAGGGTGCTTGAAGAAGCATTTTCTGTTGTCCTTGACCTCCCTCGCAAGGTTTAATTCCAAGGAGGCCTTAGCTTTCCTAGTTGCTCTCCTACATCCGCTGACAACTGTCTTAAATTCCACCCAGGCAGCCAGCCCCTGCTTCCATGATCCATGGACTCTTCTCCCACTTGAGTTTGCCCAGCAGTTCCCTGGTTAACCATGTGGGTCTCCTGGCTCTCCTTCTTGATTTCCTAGATCTTTCTTGATTTTCCTCAATGCATTTGAAGTTTTAGTAGCCTCTAGGAAGCGAACCATTCCATTTTCCTCCACCCATGTTTCCTGCACAAGAACCCCCTATATGTACAAGCCTGATGTTTCACCGGAATGAGAAGGATGTTTTCTCCTTTTCTTCATAGTAAATACAGATAAGGCCTTGTTTGGGGGCTAGTAAAACTCAGGTTAAAAAAATATATATGAAGCAAAAAAATCCATTAATTTATTTCTTCAATAGCTTCAGTGGCCTCCAAGCAACTAGCATTTCTGCTTTTATCTCTCATAGTTTTGTTCTTATACAATGTATTCATGATATGCACTTTTAGCAGAAACCATGGTAGCTAAGATTTCATTCTAAAATAACACTGAAATGACAGGAATTCAGCAAAGATTGACTTTTTTCTGAAGTACTATATGCAACATAGTCCCTTTTTGTTTGTATTTTGTTTTATCCTTGACATATAATACATTTTAAACAGATGTCATTACTGGAAATTGTTTAGATTTTTGCAATGCCATCCAGCTGATGAGTATCAAAGGAAAATAAGTTAAAGGACCACCATCTAACCTTAATTTATAGGATGTGTCTTTGAATTTGTAAGAGAAAAGAATAAGAATGGGTATGAAAAATGTGTGCAAGACTGGGAAAAAAATCCAGTCATTTAAGCCTATGGTCTTTACAAAATAGTTCATGAAATAACTTCTCTCGTTGCATACAGCAACGAATGTGTGTTCCAAACCTTAAAAATAGTCTGCTTAGAAACTTCTTTCACCTAGTAAAGTTCTTCTGTATTGTTGGCAAGACAGAGTTAAAATAATCTTGAAGCCATCTGTGAGACCAATGCTTTGTAGATCTTTCTTAGAGTACTTAAAATATAATAATCTTATATTAATCTACATCCACATAAACAGCAAATACTTGTTTTCCAGTGAGGACAGAGCAGTTCTCTAAGTCCAATTGATAATGATTTTGCTGATCTAGGAAGTAATCAATTAGAAGTTGTCCAAACTAGGACAGAGTTACCTCAAAAGAAATGGTTCACTGGATTCTTTTTAGAAGTACTTTCTTCTAAAAAAGTAGAACTGTGGGCTATAATAGATCTAAGGCTAAAGGGGAGATGATCTGCCAAAAAAACCCATGTCTTTTTGAAATAGTGCAATGATATCAAAATATAGTTTGCTTTTGGAATGGAGTAAGCAAGGAATCCTTGAAATAAAGCTGGGAGACATCTAGGCATCACCAAAATCTTTTTGTGCCATGACATAGATTCAGTTATATCTTATGAACTAAATGTGTTTTGATTTTATCAACTAGAAGCCTGTTAGATATCGGGTTTACAATTAAAGATCAGATACTTAAAAGCAAAATAAAATCCAGCTTGGATGTTGTGAAGTAAAGCATACTAGTCCAATCCATTATCTGCTAATCCAGACAAAGGAAACACAGCACATCTGCTCAGCTCTTAGGGAGGTATTTGACAGAGTGCCACAACAAAACTGGCAGAGTAACAGCAAAGGGAAAAATGCAGGAAAAATAAAATGGGGAAAATAAAAAAAAAATAGTAATATTGTTACTAATCTTCACCTGCATTTTCATTATGATCATGGCAGAAAAAATACTTTTTAATTACACAAATTTTATGGGCTAGTGATGATCCAGAGGACTGAGCTATCCTACACAATTTAATGGATGATTTTTAGTCTGTGGAATGGCTTAGTAGGAATTATATGAGATCTGAAAGCACTTAGTGCAGAATTATGCACTAAGTTACTAACAGTGAAAGCATTTCTGCTGTAACTTAGTTATATATAACTGAGAAGTGCAAGCTGTATATTGCTTTATCTCAGGACAAATACAAATCATCTTTGTGGCACCAGCTTGAAAGAAGAGGATGTGATGCTAATTTTGTACCCAGCAGCAACATGAAGGACATTGTAGAAGGTACTGATGTCACATTATTTGGGAACCTGTGGACATTTCTGAGCCCACCGGTCCAAGACATGAGTTCTACATGTGCTAGGAGTAAAAAAAGAAAAGTTTAAGTTGTGATTAGGGATTTGAAAATCTTATTTCAGAAGCCTGAGAGTATTTCACATGTCAGCAGTCATCTATTTTCTGTGTGGATACTGGCCCTGATCCAGCAGCTCTATAATCACAGGAGTGGCTTGTTGCATGCAAGATGATGTGTCCTGTCCCTCAGCAAGCACTTTTTGGAGACTTCGGTCTTTTTGAGAATCAGCTCTAACTCAGAACAATTTTTGTGTTCCAACACCTCATTTCTGCTCAGGTGACAAGGTGGTGTGAGGGCATAGAGAAGGCATTAAGCATCTCTTTCAGAGTTAGATTGACTTTCATTGCATCTACACGGTGCTCTGCCAGCTGCAGTTTGTATAGACAAACAGTTAAACATCTAACCTGTTCAGAAACAAAACACTAAGTGTGGCTGTGATATTATACCATATTATTCTTTGAGATTTTCAGTGTTTCCTTCTCTTAACAAAAGGACTATGCTAAGCATTTAAGGAACATGCTAAATGTACTGTCATACATTAATTACAAAGTCAGTTTGTTTGGAAGTATTTAAGTGGAATGTTGCCAGTGTTTTCTTTTTGTACTGAATTTTTGTGATGGGTTTTTTTATCTCCAACGGGAAACATGTCATCACTTAAATGTGAAATCTGAACATAACCACTTAGTAGTAACTCTCTCAGGAAGCTTTCTAATGCGTGTGAGCACTGCAAAGCATTTGAGTCTGGAAAGAGTTGAGCAACTTTGAAGCTGGAACTAACCACAGCAGGACGAAAATTGCTAAATTATGTTTTCTTTATTTTGAGCAAAATGTCAAGTGTTGCTCTTTTGCCTTTGCCTTGACAAAGGTCAATTGGATTTTAAAAAGCACCAAATCAACTCATACTGTCAGCTGATTATTTGTTTAAATCTTTAAATGTCTTCTTTTGCTGCTACAGGAGAGTCATGAAAAGTTTTACTGACAAAGATATGTTCGATCCTCAACTGCAAAACCAGGAATTACACCAATATTTTTTCTTTGTTCTCTCTATGTCTTCTTAAAGGAGGGTGAGTAGTAGTCTTAATTCTGAAAGACGTCATCTTGTTTTCTTTGTATGATGTGAGCATGCAAATAAAACACATGATCTACTGGAAACTTCCTAAAGCTGTGACTGTGCTTCAAAAAATGTGTAACAGGGAAGCAGGAAAATTGTAACACTTACCCTAACATACGCTCAGATACCCTATATGTCCAGTAGATTTTGAAAGTTCAGTATTTCTTTAGCCCTGGCATCCCCTAGCATTAATCTTTTGAGTTGCAGAAAAGAGAAAATTGACATTTTAGTAAGCAGAGTGATTCCTTTCCAAGTGGAGTAGAGCCAGCAACTCTTGCAGGACCTTTTTCTCACTCCTGACTTCTGGAAGGTGGCAGAAAAACAGTGATTCTCACCATGAAGACGGATGCTTTCCTGCAAAGCTTTTTTGTAACTATTTTTGTAACTATTATTTTTTGTAACTATTATTAACCAAATAGGCCAACCTACTTCATATCAGGAATATGCACTTATAGATCTTTTTCTCAATTCTTTCATTTCATTTTCATCAGTAAACAAAAAAAAGGCTTAGTCACACTCCCCAACTCTAGGCACTGGAGTTACTACACTGGTTTTCAAAGGCTTTTTATGTGGTCAGTAAAGAGAGAAATGTGATTCCAGAGGAAGCTTCAAAAGACACGTGAGATTCCTGCTTTTTCATTACTTTCCATTAGTATATCATTTCAGTATTTAGGCTCTTTATACTGTATTGTTTTACTGAAGAGAAATGTCGCTGTGTTCTAAAAAAGTCCAACAAAAAACAATACATAAAACCGTAAAAATAATTAATAGACATCACAGGAACTGTTTACTTTCAAGTTGCCCTTTAATGATAAAAGATGCTTTGTCCTGTATTTTCTTTGCTGATGAACTTCTGCTAAACTCTTGAGAAATAAGCTCTGTTAGGACTGCCTGCTTTAGCTGGGTACCTATATACTTGCTTCTCAGTAAATGCTAATTCCTAGCAATTATTTGCACCAAGAAATTATGATCGTGTGTTAACTGTAGTGCTCCAGAGTTCATGAACGTGACTTTCATTGTGTTGAATACTGTAGAGAGAACAAAGAGAAGTCCTGTGCCTTAATGTGTCTATAAATTCCAATATGTGATACAAGAAATGGATGTGCAGGACACACAGCACAAGCAGGCAACTAGACAACAGGACAGCATGGCAGGCAGGCAACAAGATTTTGTAGCCAGAGACCCAAGAGCAGGTCATCCATAAAGTGAGCAGGTTGGATATTTAACTGTTTGCCCATAAAAGTTGTCACTGACATTGTACTGCCCAATTCAGAGTGTTTCATGATGGGAGGAAGAGAGACAATGGGAATAAGTTGAAATAAATGTGAAGTACTCTAGGCACCTTTGAGCTAAGTCAGGAGGAATCAAAGCTGTTTCTGTGCTCTAAAACCACATGAAGGTCCATTGCTGTGAAGCGTTTTGCATCAAGCAGTGAAGCTTCCCCATTCTTACCATGGCAGGAATCCAATCTTGTCCTTGACACTCTACTGAGATTTTGTCCCAAAGACAACCCTGTCCTTATGCACCTGCTTCTTTGTCCCCTTCTGCATAGGTTTTTAAAAAATAGTATCTAGATACGACGTTCACTGAGAACATAGGGAAGTCTGCTAGCACCCATTCTCGTATTTCTCTGCCTGTCTCAGAACATTTTTTCATTTTTCTCTAAGATAGAGGTAATCTCAGAAGAATCAAATAATTTTTATCCACATTTCCACACAGGCCTTGCTTTGCAAATAACTACAATATTGACGTCCTTCACAGAGGTGCTGCCATGGTATAGGAAGTAGCAAGGCCATGGAACTGTGCTGAGTTTATCTTCAGAATCAGCGTAAATATAATCCAAAAAGTAATTTATTCGAGATCTAACTATGTGTGCTGAATTTTATCTGAAGTTACTATCCCAGTCTCTTGAAAAACAATATAACTGTCCTGCTTTCCTTTAGGACACATGAAACCCAACTGGGAAAGTATCTTTAGGGTAGCTCTTAAAATTTTAGAAATATTTAAAGTAACAAAAATTTTGATAGCTTTGCTTCTCATAAAATAAACTTGTAGAAAAACACTAATCTTACCTGGTATATTTGAATAAACTTACAGAAATTTGAAAATATAGAAAATAACACGCTTGAGAAATGCAGCATTTTCAATAACGTAGTATAAATTTTAAGTTTATATATTGTAAAGAAATTTCAAAGCACTGGCAATTAGTCAGTTCCTGCTACAGAAAGTTATCTCAAGACTATACATTGATATTCTCTATGGAAAACTGAGAATAAATTGCTTTTAAATGACTAAATTTTTTTGTGTTTCACCAGGACTGCAAATAGTCGTGTCTGCTCTCCTGGAGCAGGATTTACCAGCCTGTCAATCTTCAGAGAGCTTTTCTGAGATGGGTATTATCATCTCTGTTTTAGAGATGGCTGAAATAAAACCATGGGAAGATAAATGACTTGTATAGGGCCAGAAGACTCGCTAGTATAGGAAGCAAATTTAATGGCTTCTATATTTCAGGTTTGTGCTTAGTTCATAAACCACATTACTGCCGTCTCTTAATCTGTATTGCCACAAGTACTTTATTTCTGAACAGTCTGTATTTTCTAAATAGAAGCCAAATTTAGTGCTACTAGTTCATTAAATCCTTGTGACAGTAAAGAGTAGAAGGAGCCATGGGATGAATGATTTTCAGCATAGTCTAAATAAAGACCCTCCTCTTCCTGGGAATATATCTTTTTTGATTGCTTCAGATTGTCATCCTCCTTTCCACTGGCAAAAACCATGAAACTATTCAGTCACTTTGCTAACGTATCTTGGCATAGTTTGTAAAAATTACTTGCAACAGCTAAAAAGTCATACATAGACTGGAAGAAAATAATGCAGTACTTAACACTAAGTAACATCTAACTTGCCTATAAAGTCATCTGTGTATGGTAACAATACATATAATGCAGAAGAATAAAAAATAAAAAAAGAAATCCCAGGATAATAGCTATTGTTTTCTGGCAAGAGTGTGATTTCTGTGTGTGACTTATATAAACTGAGCCATCTAATGCATAAAAATATTATTTTTATTAGTTTTGTTCACACAAAACGTAAGTATACTAAATATACTGCATACTGAAGCTTTTCAAGAAAAGTGTGCATAAGTAGGTATTAAATGGTTCCATCTTTTTTTTTTTTTTGATAAAAAAGAAGAACCAGCCATGATGACAATATGCAAACTCTTTGTGTAGAGGATGGAAAAGTCTTGGAGTTTGGGGTTTATGTGTGTTTTGTAGGATACTTCATCCTATCCTCCAAAAAAAAAAAAAATCCTAATCTTATCACTAGCACTGCCAAGCCAGAGGATCAGAACTTCATTTGGTAGGCCTGTGCCTTTACTACTGTCTTCATTGCCATTCCTTGTTGACCCCAGGAAGGCAACAGGGGAAAAAAAAAAAAAAAAAGTGTGTAAGGTTGCTGTATTCTCTTCTGCTAAAGGGTAAAATTGACTTTCATCAGGTCTTATGGGATGCTTTCACTAGCAAACCAGATAAAATCTTGCTAGTGACCAAGCAAGAACACAGAAAAATATTGTTTTCATTGAAAGTGAAGCCTCCTTTTAGCATGTTTCGCAGATACTGAAAAAGATTTAAGGATATTTATTTATTTTCCTTACCAAAAAAATTGTCAGGATATCCTAAAAGCGGAAGTGCTGGATGTTTGGGCTGCCATTTGAAATGCATCCGCTATGTGAAATGACACAGATAATCCTAAATGGGCATAAAGGACCTCTGCTTTGGAGCCAGGAGTGATACAACAGTGTCAACAGAGATACTGGGCCAGGGAGATGAGGGGAAAACTCCCAAGCTTGGACTCAGCACTGTTTTGTTTCACACTGCATTTAATTTTTGTATTAAAACTTTTGTATGTCTGATGTAGGATTACGAAGTAAACCTTTGGTGTTTTGTTGCACAAAGTCTGTTGATGCCCAACGGGTTGGACTGTAACTATCACAACAGTCGTGCCACAAATACTGCCCTTACTAACATCTGCAGAATATAACAGCCATGTCTATACCATCTATGAATGATTTATCAACTCTTCAGAAACTATGCATAAATAGACTCCTGGAACCGATTACCTCAGAATGAATGGTAATTAATGATTACACCTGCCAAAAGTCCATTTGCCAAGCATAAAAATGCTTTGAATGGGTGACATTCTTGTAGAAGTCAATAATACGTTACTGACCATTTTATGTTTTGTTGAATAGTGTTTCGTCTTCCTTTTATGCTTATACTGGATTTTATTATAGCATTTTCTTTGCACTCTGAGGTTGAAGTGATATATATGTCATGCTTGCATGAGAGGAAATGATCTCTAGTTGCTTTTCTGTTGCTTTCAGCACAGTTTGGAAAGATTTCTACTACTTGTACTTCTTCTCATTTTCCTGCTAGATTCTTCTCAAATTAAGAAATTCAGTTTAGCCTCCATTCATTCAACTTCTGCAATAAAGGCAACATATAGCTAAAGTACTAAACATATAACTAAAGTACTACACAAAGTAAATGCATTTTGTTGCCTTCATTCATATTGGTGAATATGATCTTCATCACATTTTTAAACTTTTTATTGGAGGTTTGCCACAGATTTCACATACAATATTGTAATTTTACATCTAGTTTTCTATCTAATAATTCATTACACGTAAAGCTTAGTTATGTGACATGGCACTGCTACACCAGGCTGTGAGATTTCCAGTACTTGTGTATATAGCTGGGTTTTATAGGATTTATATTTGACCTGCTTAACACAAAATTGCTTCAGAATCCACTTGCCTGGCAAAATTTTCCTGTCTCACTTCAGAACTTCCTGCTAGTTCCCCTAGGAGATTGCTTGTACCTCTCATCAGGCTTTTAAATATTCACTTTATCGGTCCATCTTTTCTGCTGACTTCTGCAAGGAGCCAAGATGCTGAACATGCAGAGTCTTGGAGGTGGAAACCTCGTTCGATCTGATCTGGTCTGACCCATGAGCACCTCCAGGTTGGTGGATCTTGTGTCCTCTCAGTCCCCATGTGTTGCCTGGTCTAGTCGAGAGGTGGCGTCCCTGCCCATGACAGGGAGGTTGGACTAGATGATCTCTAAGGTGCCTTCCAGCCTAGGCCAGTCTACGATTCCTCGTACTGACCCTGTTCTGCAGGCACAGCCAGAGATGTCTGGGATTGTGCAGGCAGGGAGGTCTTTCCACCAGCACTGACCAGCAATAGTGTTAATAGAATAACTGGTAGCTTCTCTGCTGCAGCTGAGGATGGGAAAATGCAGAAAGAAAGTCAGAAAGCACTAAAATATATATTAAAAAATAAAAATAGTGAAGGGCTTCTTCCAGTCATGTATTCTTTTCTTGACTCACTGTGGAACTCCAGAGTTGGCAGCTGTCTGTGTTTGCTTTGCGTTGGACTTCACCATGCAGCCAAGACAGCTCTGTCAAACACTTTGGGTGGTTTTGCAATGTGAAAACATGACACTACAGAGCCAGAACTTATTGCCATACAAGGGTGCTGGGACAGAGTAGACAGTGATCTGCAGCCCTCATGTAAAAAGGAAGAGCTCAAAAGGACATATATTACATGCTAAGTAATAGGAAAAACTAAGCTAAAATAATAATAAAAAAACCCCAAACAACAACAGCTGAGAAGCTTTGAAAAATATGTGAAAGTCCATCCTTCAGCAGCTCCTATCATTTTTTCCTCTGAAGAAGCGCTCCACAGATAGTAAGAATGGGTCACGGAGCAGGTCATATCCAAATTCTTCTGTTTAGTGCTGCAAACATATCTTAGGTCACTTCTGGCATTAATCCATTAGAGAGAATTTCCAAGAGGGAAAATAACTTCTTGTTTTCCAAGTACAAGAAGAACAGTTTGACAACAATTTGACATGTGTTTCATGACTTACACTATCTGTTGCTGACAATGGGTAGAGTTGGATTGCTGCAAAGTTCAGTAAATATACAGAACAGAAATGTTCCAATTGCTTAGTTTTGAAATAACACATATATATATGTATCCTTTGTACCCTTACATTGGTATTCATTGACCTGCAGTTTAGGTTTTTGTAAGCTAAATCATAGGGAAATAACTAAATATGACAAAATCATTACTCTCCTGAATGTTTTTCTTGTCTCAGAAGCACAGAATGGTCCCTGTTTATAATCAGCCAATGGAATTGCCTCAGTGTTCATTTCATTTCATTCCCTTTATACTTTCTGTAAATTTCCTTTTTTTGTTGTTGTTCACAGCTTAGCAGTGGTATTTCCATCTGAGTCTATTTAGAAAGCCCTGACACAAATTTGTGTGCCAATGGTTTTTCCATTAAAAACCAAAAAGTTGTAACCCACAAATGCAAATTCTAGAAAGCTTTAGAGCTACCACTGGTAAAAAACCCTCACAACAGAATTTTCTAATACAAGACTGACATCATATCTATATTTAATATGACTTTCTTTTTAATTTTACTTTGAGTAATACTCCCTGTGAAAAGACACCTCATTAACTCTTGAGGTACTTTTTATTGATTCAGAGCTTTCTCTGTGTCTCCTTACACAGATTGGGTGCAAGGACGGGGGAGGAAAATCAGCTCGTTATCTCAGGCGGAAAGTGAAGAATTTCATTGACAGACCCCAATATACTATTATACCTCCACCTACTCTTGTTCACCTACTTGTCAGATATGGAAGGACGTCTAGTCCTTGTCCTCATTTTTGCCCACGTTTCCCTTTTTTTGAGAAGCGTCCCTAACCAAAACAGTGTTAACTTCCTGCTTTATAAATAAGACTTGCCTTCTGCTGTCTCTGAAGCTGTGGAAAGGCAGTAAATATCTACAATAATGTTCATTAAAACAAAAAAAAAAGGAGAGTAGGGAGTGTAAGCTGCTGGCATGTTCCTATGAATAGCATTTAATAGGAAAGAACTGTGCTTCTGAGACAAAAATAACTTTTTTTTCTGGTACCTTACATATCTCTTATTCTGGACATAAAAAGCATAAAAACTTATACTTTCTGGGGTCAATTTTACCCCATGGGAGGTTGAAGATGGTAAGACTTTTTGGTTCCTTTGAGCATGGTGTGGCTGTAGCTCTCTAACCATCTGCAGCATCCCCGAGAGATTTTCCCAATAGTCAGAGAACGCTGGAGTATATAAACACCTTATTTCTGCCAGTCTGGCCCTAAAACACCCTAGCAGCAGATATGGAAAATAGTTATATCAGTAATACACAATTCTTGGGTTCCCTCCAAGACAGAGTTTTTTGAAGGTTTCTTGCATTTATGGCCTCTGAAGTTGCACCAGTCAGTTACAGTTTCTCTCTTTTATGGCACTGCAGAGAAATGCTGCTAACTAAACGGTCTATCCAATTTCAGATATCACAGAGTAAGAAATAAAGAGATAACAGCAGTCATAAGAGAGAATATGATGCTGAAAGAATCAATTACAAGGAAAAAATGTTATAGCAATAACTCCTAGCCTTTACTTCACTCTTCGTTTTGAGATTTTCTGTAACAACAATTGAAAGCTCAGCAATAAGCACAAAGTTATCTTCTCTTTCAGCTCTTCCTGTCAATGATGCCTTTCAACATGTTTTTTTGAACTCTGTGTATTTGTTACTAATATACATAAGCAGAAATTACTGCTTTAACAACAACAAAAGGAAGATAGCACTTTCTTTGACTTTTTGTATGGGCAAGATTGACCTGGGATGTACTCAGTGGTGCTAGTTTGTATGGTCCCCAAATGTAGTTCCTTTAATCGCTAGCTTTCCTCTTGAGTATTGCTTTCCTATCCCAGCTTTCAGTTTGCTTTCAACTATAACTAGAAAATTAACTGCTTTAACACTGTTAATCAGGGAATCACTTGACCTAGGAGCAGAAGTGACAAAGGCATTTGCAGCCACCATTTCTTTTCTGTTGGAGAATGAAATGAAAGGAGTAGTAGGCTTTGATTGTAAGGTACAAGCTGAAATGTAGGGTTATATACGTTTACCTTGGAAAGCAAGTATGAGAGCAAATGTCTGAAAAATTTTGTACATCATATATGCCAATTCATGACCTTTGATATTTCTAGATCTTTACAGTCAATGCAGTTAAATATGTGAGGAATAACCTTATAGCTTTTGTGGTTTTTTTTTTTCCTTTTTAGTGTAAGATTCGCTAGTGGCCACATAGTCTGTTTTTCACTGACATGTGATCAGGCTGCTCTCTGCTACCAGTGTCCCTCCATATAGGACAAAACACAAGAACCCAAAGCAAAGAGGAATGCAAGGGATGATGTCCCTGATTTCTGTTGCCTGTGCAGGAAAGAAAAATTAGAAAAGCAGAGGAGAAAATAGACACGGACTGAGAGATGGGGCAGAGATGGGGAACAACAAGGGGCTAGCCTGCTTTGTCTGTGTGGCTGGTGTGATATGCTGAATCCCACAGAGCTCTGTAACGAGCGACCGCAGACAGAATCGTGGAGGTGAATTGCAACCTGCTTCTGCAGGCTGTTTCTCCCATGTTTGCCCATCACAGACCACACTTCTCTCACCGTTGGTACCTCTGGTCTTTGACTCGGTGTTTGTTTCTTCCTTAGCTAGACCAAAAACAGGGTTTTCTTGCTATTTCTGGGATGACTACGTTGGGAGGACATAACTGAATTGTATTCTAGCCCAATCCGCACATCTGACAAGTTTGGCCAAGCATCTGTATTTTCAGTGCATCTTCAAACCTGACCACCTGCCTTTTAAAATTTGAATCTGTCCCCTTAACAAACAGCAACAACAAAAGCAAAACAGAGCAAAGCTAAACAAAACAAAACAAATCAAAACAAAATAAACCAAAATAGAATAAAATAAACCAAGCCAAACACATACCCACAACTTCTTCCACCATTTGCAGGGCTGAAACTGGAGGTGCAAATGGCTGTTGTGTGGGAGTAGCTGCAAGTGTGCTGAAAGCTATGCAAAATATTTATAGTATCTATTTTTTAAAGATTTGCCAGAGTTGGTGAACTTTTCGGGTAAGCCTGAGCCAAGTTTAGGCTAAATCTGAGCTGAATGAAGCTTGACAGAAAGGAATTTATGTCTTTGGCTTTGGGTAGAAACTGCAAGATTCAGCATGGCGCTGCATAAAGAGGAACTTGGCAGTTAAACTGAGCTTCAGGTGCCATGCTAATATTAGGGAAATGTATCCGTAATGCTGAAAGCACAGTATTTTTATCATTATAAAGAATATACCCATAACCTCTCTGTGGAATAACAACTTTACTAAAAAAAAATAAAAAATAAAGCACTCAAAATAACCGTGTCTTAGTTCAAACCTGTAAATGCATTCTTAGTTTAATCATAGATATAGGAGCAATTACTTTTTTTTTTTTTGCCATGTTTTTATTGTGGCTATGTGTATGTGTATATGGGGGTAGATGTTGTGTTCAAAAGTGGTCTTATGATGTTGCCTACCAAGACAGTATGAGTTTTGCAGTCTTTGACTTCATTCGTTGCTGCTTTTTGCTCTTGAAGTGAGTCTTTAGAACAGCAGCTGTGGCTGACACGAAGCTTTTCCTACAGAGCAAAATGGAGAATAAATACCTTAGGAAGAGAAGTGTGGATAAGCAGTAAACGTTCTCAGTAGAAACTGTGATAAGTGAAATGATATGATTAGTAAATGTTATAATAGCTTCATCAAAACTGATGCTTATTGGCAAATAAACAGTCAAACCCTTGACAATACGTAGCAGGTCCAAAGTCAATTTATTAAGTGTAATCGCCAGTTGGCAGGGTTGCACTGCTAAGGACATGGTTTTTAGAATAATCACTTTGAATGCTAAGGTAAAAGAGTTGGATTTAGACATAAGGATCGGATCTGATTTACATTTCAAAGGTTAATATTTCTGGAGAGCTATGAGTAGGAGATGTTAAGTGATGGCTTAGGATGTAGTGTCATGTGACTGAGATGATACTTCTGTCATGATGACACCAGTAAAAGATCTTCAAGCTGTTCTCAAAGAAAAATATGGTTGAAGAAGATATAGAAACATAAAATGTACATTACAGTCTGCATTTTCATATCTAAACATGCACAAAAATGATGTGCCTGCAATTTACATAATTATCTCTGAAAACAAGGAAACTCGTGGAACGAAATAGAGAATTATATGTGATATGTGTGTGTCACTTGGTTAGCATTGTTGATGCTATTGTGCATGTGAATATTCACTTCCATGGCTAATTTCCTTCCAAAACTGATTAGAAAAGACAACAATGTCAAATATGTATCATGCATTATACAATGGCCCTGATTATAATTTCCTGAAAATGATCCCTTTAACTTTGAGAGCAATTTTTTGCTATGTAGATGCTGGCTTCTTGAACACAGCAAAGTGTGCAAAATATCCGGATTAATCACACCAGTTTTAAAGAAACAGAGAACATCATCTGTTAATAGTTCAGTAATATAAAAATTTTGTATTTTTATGATGCTGTTTGTTCAACATTTTATGTCCGTTGATTTTGCCCAGAGCAGTAGGCACTTGTTATGTAAATCAGTGTTAATCCACATCGGGCTTTGACAGGCCAGTGATGGAAAAACACGTTAGAAAAGAGAAGTCCACAATGTAAGAACTTCCAGTAAATTAGTGAAATCCCCAGGGAAGTTCACAAGAAGTCAGCTAAAGCACTGAGGTGCACAAGCTTCAGCCAAGGTGATGCTGCCAGGAGTAGCCATTGAGAGCCACTCAGGACAGACAGCCTGACCGTTAAAACTGGCAAGGATTTTCCGGGACTCGTTGCCAAGGTTAAATTAGCCTAGTGCAGATAGAGAATAAGATTAAATCTCACCCTGATAAGATTGAAAAAACTAAAGTGAAACTAACCAAAGCATAAACCAGCATGCGGAAATTCCTCCACAGTGACTACAGACAGCTAGTCTCAAAGCTGATCCATGGAAAGACAACTCTTCTGTTGGCAGAGACACCTGTTTTTGTGATTTCTTGGGGTTTTTTTTTACCACCTGGCACCACTAAGTGTGTGACTTTAAAAAGAATAGTGTGTGGTAGCCACAATGATCAGAATGATCCTGTTCTGGAGAGGGAGATCTTTTTGTGGTCTAACACAAGATAGTATCTTTCTTCACGAGCCTTGGTTTCACTTATATTCTCTTTTGAGAAAAACAGGTTTTAGTGATACATTCACCTGGTTAGGGATATAGTCACATGATTATTGTTATCAAATAAATTTTTCCATATTATAATAGGAATTCAAAGAATGCCTCTGTAGAGTGCACTGAATTTTTGTTAGTGCTGATATACATATCCTGAAATAGATTGAGGAATTTCTCAAATGGAGTGTTCAAATGGCTTCTCTTCACTAAAAGTCCTCAAAAGATATGTTAGTTTTATAAATAGAAATTCCATTCCTCTAAAATAGATGATGTTGCCTGAATCCACTTCTCCCTGGAAAAACAGTTTTTGCAATTTCAGGGTAGGGTATCTCAGGCATGGAAAAAAATACTTGTGTAAATAGTATGATGACTATTAGTGCAGATTTTAAAAAAAATAAATAAAAAATCTAATGTCATGGCGTGTTTGTGTTTTTTAGAGAAAGAAAAGTTCTTTATTTTACATGACTAGCTAAAATTGTGGGACACAGTAGGCATCTTGGTTTTCTCTTAGTGTGTAAAAAATGAGATGATAGTTTGTTGATGGCCTACAGTATGTTGCATCCTTTCTCATTACTATTAGCAAAGCTATCTCAGTTTCCAAATTTAGACATACCGTACCATGCAGTGTCAGTGAAGTGAGTTGGAACATGCAGAATTAGTGGACAAAGAGACGGAGAGAATGTCAAATGTGAAAGGAAGGCTTTTAGTGGATCAGTCTTCCAAGTTTGCATGTGATCCTACGAAGTGTGAAATGTATTCTGCCCTTTTATTGGCAGCTGTGGAAGTCTGTCCTTAATTTACTAGCTTCCTGCAGCTATGTCCACAGAATAAATAAATCAAGCTCTTGTATATGAGAATCCCCCTCACACCCATGCATGGACAAAACCCTCCCACAAATTATAAAAGGTACCAGGAAAATCCTCTTTTCTTCTGTGGAAAACTTTCCACAGTCTCTTTGGGCAAATTGCTTCATTGCTCAATTACACAGAATCACACAGAATCACAGAATGTCAGGTGTTGGAAGGCACCTTGAAAGATCAACCTGTTCAACGCCCCTGCCAGAGCAGATTTCCTTGTATGGAGTTAGAACCTCCCCATTTTCTACTTAGAACCGGCTTCTCTCATCCTCCTGCCATGCCACTCTTATCTTCTCAGTAACTACCTCTTGTGTGTTGGAAAGGTACTAGCGGTTAATGGTCATTAATTCCTCCCCTAAGAGCCTCCCCTAAGTTGAAAATCCCAATTTCCTCAGCCTGGCCTCACAGGGCATGTGCTTGAGCCCCTGACCATCTTGGTGGCCCTCCACTGGTCTCACACAAGCTCATACCCATCCAGTGCTCTTACCTGTCTGGACAGCAATGTCCTAACTTGCGTATGAGAGTGCTGTGGGAGACCATGCTGAAAGCCTTGCAAAACTCAAAGAAGATGTAATGCACTGCTCTCCCACACGCTTGCGGGATGAGAATGTCTGCAAATTTTTATGCAACAGCAGAGGACATTGTTACTAGGCTGAGGTTTTGGGGCTTGGGATTTTTGGGGCTATATTGGGGTTATTTTATGAAATCTTCTTAAGAATACAAAATTAATATTTAACACGTTTTTAATGGAGATGACATTGCTTGTGCTATTGATATCCATACCCAGAACTATCTTCTTTTGATCTCTTTGAAAAGTGTAGGTTTCTTCTTTGAACATTCTGTAGGTCTGGTAATTTTGTCAGCAGAACTTGGCTGTTCTCTGCATTTCATACTTGATCCAGCTAGCACAAACAATGTCTGTGTGTCTCTGAAGAAGTAAAGTGGTGCCAACTTGGCCAATTTTTTTATTTTTTCTTTTTTATGATAAACACAGTGAAAAGTACATTACAATGCCAATAGTCTTATTTTCATAGTACTTTAAGACTATTTATACATTATTGAAGGTTGAAGTGAAGAAGAACATAACTAGTGTCAAAAGTGTGATCAAAGACAATTCAATTCTCAAATTTGGAAAACAAAACACTGATACTGTCAAAGCTGTGGTTGCACTGACACAACCAAACGTGCATCCTGCCTATGCTCTTTCAGAGTGAACAGACTAATAGCTGCTGGTGCTAAAATAAGCACAGATCAATAGGACTGGATCCATGGAATCTTCATGTGTATCATTGTTGGAACTCAGGACAATTTGCCTTGTTTTGATTTCCAAAACCTCAGTTGCAGTGGTTTCTAGTAGACACACATGGTAGTGAGAATAAGACCACAAAACCCTTTTGATACTTCAGACAAAACCACAGTGTTGGGATACAGCAGCTCACATCTAAAGAGTGTATCTTCTTGAGACTAGATTTGTCGAGGAATATGGGTCAAAGAAGGTTGCATCGTTTTCCAGCTAAGCAAGAATTCTTCTACCCAGCAACACAGTTCCTGTGTAAATGTCTATTTAGGTATAAGCTTCTGTTTGCAAGGCACTCATGAAATATTTTATGAGAGTGGGAGAAGTAAAACTCACAGTTTTTGTTTCCGTTGGCTAATTCAGCCTGTGACTCCTCCTGTCCTCAGATAGACAAATAACCTCCCCGAGTCCGTGTGCTCATTACAGAAGGGCACAGAGGAGCTGTCTCGTCACCCTTCTGCATCAATACATGGGAGTTCTCCCAGCCTTGAGGAAAGGAGAGATGCAGGAGTGGATGCTCATCTGAGGAATGCTGGCTGCTGCTGCTGCACAGGACAAGGGTCCGTGTCTCTGGAGAGCAGTGAGGGGCAGAATTGGTGGCAATGGGGAGGAGTGGTGGCAAGGATGCTTTGGGTGTCAAAATGCCTTTCTGTGGTTCTGGCAGAACAACAGTTCCTCAGAAATAGCAGTGTCTGAAACACACAGAGTGTTAATCCAGGACACCAAGCTGAGTTAAGGAGGTAATTGTGGCACTTTGTTCCATGTTTGTTTTGTTTAGAAGAGGGAGTCTCCACGCTTGGGGCTGCACAGCGGAGTGACGTAGCTGAGCCTTTGCATACCAATGCCCTGTGTCCCTGAAAGACAGTGCTGCACAGCATTTCCAGCTAATGGGTTTTCTTGAAAAGTAGAAAACCACTTGAAATGTGAGTGCAGCCTTTGTGGCTAGGTCCTCAGAGACGGAAATGCCAGAGGCTGCTCTGAATTCAATGTTGTCACTGTGATCTGTTCTTCATGGGGTTTTTATCCTTTTCATATCCATTAAACAAATTAAAAGAAATCCATTTGCTGGTCTAATTATGCTTGACCTACATCAGAGTCCTTGGATATGTTTATAGAAAGAAAGGACATTTTGCTTCCTTTTCAGTGTATCTTAAGTGCAGCATGTGTTTGCATCATTTTTTTTGGAATGCATTTGCTTTCATATATCAAAGAAATTTCCTCTCAGTTGCTCTGGGTCTTCATGACAAAAAGAAATAATATAAAAAAGTGGGATTTTTTTCACAAAATAGTTGTTTTAAACACTTTTGTTTGCTGTTTTGCTGTTAAAAAATTGCGTACATGGATCTGTATGGCTTTACAGAAGCTTTAACAAGGCTGCCCGTTTTATACAGATGTGAGTGATCATATATCTTGGGTAATTGCAGTGTCCATATATTTTCAATATTCTTTCCATTAGGATTTCCCAAATACAACTACATGAAACTCCTTACTATTCATAAGCCCAGTTACTACTTTCATGCCAATGAGTACCTTTCCAATAAACTGTTCAGTTTAAGTGCAATTGGTTTCAGGGATCTAGAGGACAATGTGAAGTACAAAAGACAATGCAAATGTAGTTGTATGGCAGCAAGCAGGAAGAATCCACAAGTCTTCTTTTGGTTAACCCCTTCTTTAGTAATTAGTGAATTGCTTGATTTATCAATTGAAATTTTATTATTTTCCCTCAGTATTAGTGCAACTTAAGATTTAGAGAAAAAGAAACTTAGATTTCATATTCAGAAGTTCAGTCATTGGGTTTCTGTGCAAACAAAAGACATAGTTATAATACTTTTCTTGGCTAAGTCTAAAGGTCAAAATTAGCAAGTTTTAAAGAGAAACTGCAGAGGCATACAGCAGAGCCTTTGTAGTAATACAAATGAAAGACAGTGCTGAATTAGTGGATATCATAAAGAATCTAATTTATAGTTTCAACTTGGTATCTGTGACGGCAGCAGTACAGTTTGCATGAGATTGAAATTGGGGTAAGAATGCAAAGAGCCAGCAGGTCAGTAAGGAAATAAAGAATTGTGGCTAAGGGCCAGCAGCCAAATCCTATTGTAAAGGCAGCCCTTGACCACAATTTCACTATTATGACAACTGTGAAACTCGAGTTGGTTTTGTTGTTGTTGGGATCTTGGCTTTGCTTCACGACTGCGTGGGTTCAACCAAATAATCCTTCTTCATTGACTCTTCTGGGTTGGTCTGAACTGACTTTTAACTTCCAGATTGCTGATGGGCAGTGATGTGGTTTCTCATTTTCCACAGAAACTACCTAAGCCCTCTAAGGCACAGACTTCTGGTGTAAGGGAAGGCATCTGCTACAGTACATGGGACCTCACTATGGCTGCGTTCAAACCCTGACCTGCCCTCCTTGTGTCTCACGCGCTGATGTTCTTTTTCTCTTCTCTGTTTCAGGGTCTTTATGTCTTTGTGGTGTATTTTATCCTGCACAACCAACTTTGCTGTCCCGTGAAAGCAAGTTATACCGTAGACATGAACGGGCATACAACATCAGGATCGGCTTTCTTCACACATGGCAGTGGTCTGCCGGCTGCAGGTGGAGAGATCAGCAAGTCGACCCAGAACCTCATCAGTGCTATGGAAGAGGTAACAGTGCTCTGTAGTCATTACTTTGCCTATTGGAAACATAACTGGAGATTTAAGCGGCAGTACTGAAGTGTAATACACAGGAACGATATGCTAATTATTATAGGTTGGTTCTGGGGAGGGGACATTATTTATTTATTTATTTTGCCATAAAAGTTGTTATCTTCAGCCGTGGTGATATTCTTGGAACTTAAAATTCCCTGGTAACATCCTATCTAGAGAATTTCCCCTTTTCTGCTTGAGTCTTCAGTCTCTTACAGAGGCTGGTCAAAGTGCTGTCAGAAGTAGGTCTTGAGAAATCAAAATATCACGTTAATTCTTTTGGCTTACCATACGTCTTAGATGAGTTTTATGCCTTTAATTTTCAAAGTCATGCTGTGCGAAAATTCTGGCAATTTTAATAGAATAGAAAAAATAGAATAAAATTAAAAATTTATAAAAGAAAAGGAAAAAGAAAAAAAAAGTAAAATGAAGAGAGGAGAGGGGAGGAGAGAGGAGGGGAGAGGAGGGGAGGGGAGAGGAGAGGAGAGGAGAGGTG
>NW_009726541.1:0-2606 GCF_000703405.1 Apaloderma vittatum | reverse complement strand
GAGGAGAGGAGAGGAGAGGAGAGGAGAGGAGAGGAGAGGAGAGGAGAGGTGAGGAGAGGAGAGGAGAGGAGATTTTGAGGGAAATGATTTTCAAGATCTTTGTTGCTGGAACTGGAATGTTGCTAGTATCACTTTTGACAACCTTTAGTAAACCAAGGTGATTTTTGCTGCTGTGTACATGTGCAAGTTGATAGAGGTAGTTGAAAAGTTTCCAGCTAAACAGTTTTTCCAGGAAAAACACATATTTAATGGAGTTGAAATCTTTCAAGGGGACATGTCAGTTCTAGCAATATTTTTTTGTGGAAACCAAGCTGCTTACCTGGCAGCTGTTTTTCCTATTTCTCTACCTGCTTGACTGTAGGTTTGTCTGGATTTTGAAGCTCCTCAGCTGCCTCCTGGCAGCCCACTAAGTTTATTCAACTTGTCATCGTCTCACTTAAGATGATGCCTGGCTCCTCAGCTGTGGAATGCATAGCATCTCAGCTCTACATGGCAAGCATTTCTGAGCTCTGAAACAGTGGATGAGCAATAAACCAAGAAAATATATTTTTATTATCCTAAAGTATGTATTTTTTAGAATTCAGTATTTTGGCTTTCCACCACATTTAAGGAGGAGATACATTTTCTCGTGAAATGAAATTCTAATTTTTTTGTGCATCTCTACCTTAAACTGAAGTGGCAGATGAACTACAATGAAGTTGATAACTAAGCTCTTGGGCTGTGTACCACTAATAGAACCTTCAAAGACTGGTAAATTACTTTAAAAAAAATGTTTTGGTACACAAAGGAACCAGTGGTTTGCCAACTGCAGGTCATATAATGAACAGTAATGATGATTAGTGGCTACAGAGGGGAGAAGCGGGGCCCAGCAGAGGACAGGCAGTGGTAAGGTAGAAGTGAGCTGGAACTTTTCAGTTGTTTACTCTAAAGTGCTCCAAACCAGGGCCCAGCATTCAGAAATAGCAATACTTTTTCAACTCTTTGAGAAAGCTAGCACAGGCATAATAAACACAAGGTTAAATGACCTGTAGTCAAGTTACATAGAGAGATACATACCTCTTTTTTAATTTTTTTTTAAAAGCCACAGTTTACTTAGTATGGTCATAGTTAGTATGGTCATACATTACAGTTTCTACACTAGGGTTTTGATGTTTACTGAATTTCTGTGTCTTTTTAAACTTTGCAGATGCCTGCAGACTGGGAGAGGGCATCCTTGCAGCCTGCAGGTCAAGCTAGTGCTGCCTTTAAGCAGAGTCCGCAAAATGGCAATGTTTTCCACCCTTCTGGAGGATTTAGTACTGGCTCATTGGTTGCTGATGAAGAATCACAGGAGTTTGATGACCTAATATTTGCTTTAAAGACTGGTGGGTGACTCTTCTCCTTGTTCCTCAAAGGTCATTATGTTGTTCTTCACCCCAATGGTGTCATTGTTCCATGAGATCCAGTTAATGAGATCCATTAATATAATCTCGTTGCCATTGAAAACCTGAAGTGAAATTGTTTTGCCTTGGACTGCTATTGCATGAAAAATGTCCTGCAGGCTATCTAAAATAACAGTGGGACTCTGCAAAAATATGTTTTGAGTCATGATGATAAGCAGATCTACAGGAAGTAGCAGCAGATTGAAGGCTCTGACATTTTTTTGCAAGTGTTTAAATGGCTAACTTGCTGCCTCTAGACAAGGGCTGTCTCATCGTCTTTTCCTTTCTTTTTCAAATTGATATACAGAGTATATTCAATGGCTATCTTTATTTTTCAGATATCTGTATCTATGGGAAATAGCATAATTTCATAGATAATGACTCTTACCAATAAGTGTAAGGCAAGATATTTGTATAAAATATTTGTATAAAATACATTTAGACCATGAGAATGGAGTACATTGGAGCAATAAACTAGGCTTCTGCCAGCTATGGTGAGCACACCAAGCTGCTGGGGGACAGAAGCACAAGAGTCCACTTTAGCTGTCCACAGTCAAGCTACACTTGCAAAACAAAACATTTATCAGATTGCTTCCAAGACCCTTGGAGTCCAAGACTTCAAACTCCCAGGCTTTGCCTTCAGTTATGCATTGCTTTTCTGCCTTCTCACCCACTCCTTCAATGAAACTTTAGGTTATTCATGTGATGAGATGATAGATAGATAGATAGATAGATAGACAGACAGACAGACAGATGTTGAAGAAATGAAGTCAAACCTGATTCAAAGAAAGGCCAATATGAAAATGTCTGATAAGAAGACCACAAAAGCAGAGGAGCACTGCCCAGTGAGACCTGGGAGATGCTAACCAAAGTCCATCTCCTCTAGGCACCAGGTAAAATACAAATGGGCTAGCTTGGTAGCAGGTGATCTTAATGATCTTTGGAGATACCATCAAGCCATGCAAGAGACAACAGCAAGGCAGTGATGACATTAGCAGATTAAGTGCTGCAGCAACAATAATTTCAGGAGTTTGTTCACTTCAGTGACACCAAGAAAAATAGTCAAACTGGTTGGAAAACTGGGAATGCTGCTAATGAAGGGGTAGTTTTATTCATATTCATAACACTATCTCCTCAGGCAATTTCCGTTGCAGAAAACTCACAGAATCACAGAATGTCAGGGGT